>NC_016088.4:10788401-10799786 GCF_000004515.6 Glycine max | reverse complement strand
TTTTTTAGAAATTATCGAAAGGGAGATTTGCTTCTTCTTTTTTTGTTGTCAGGGAAATTTACTTTTTTAATACTTTGTTGTCTTCTTAGCACCATATAAAAAATAAATAAAACGTTCAAATCGTTGCGACGGCAGAGAAATAATTCAGAAATTGATGGCAGCCACTTGTGAAAAAAACGAAGCCGACTTGAACAGTATTACTCGCTGTTAACTATGATTTCTCATCCGCTACGTAGATTGACAAAATACTTACTGGGATCAAATATCAAAATTTGTCTTAGTCTTTATATCTTAAAAACGGTAAATTTGGTCTTCATTGTTTGGTGATTAATGAACTTATTTGTCGCTCTTTATGAAAGTTATGATACCGTAAAAGACAAAATTCACCAATTATAAAAACTACTGATCATCATTTTTAAAATATAAAAACTATATATAAGTTTATGTTTGCAAACCATTTATCAGCACACATTTGTTATAAGGTTAAGATGGTAATTGAAAAAGAAGATTTAAGAGTTGAAAGAAGATAGGAGAAGAGATTCTTGATTCAAATCACTTCCTTTACTAGCATTCTAACATAAAATAACAATTAATATTTGACTGATATAAAAAAAAATATTTCTATACTTTTGTGTGTTGTAAAATACAAAAGTGCAATCAAACATGTAATAATTTTAATCAAAAGTTAAAAACTTTAAACACATATTATCTTATTATGAATTCAACAGTCTTTAACCTTAAGCTAACTATTAAAAGTGCGTTAGGGCAGTCCGTTTTTAATTTTTATATGATACCAGAATTTACTTAAATTATAATTTTATGAGTTACCTACATACATTTAATATGTAATAAAGAAGCCCTTCAAAAAAAATGTAATAAAGAAACTTACAAGTTACAACCGGTACTCACGTGTCTCAATGAAAAGTAGGCCGGTTTAGCTGGACTAGGAAGCAGCAATATGGCACAAGGCAACAAAAAGATCCATGGTTTTGATTAATGTTGATTCCTCTACGCCCACCACTCTAGATGTCTTTATCAAAGAAAACAAGTGTCATCAACATGCTCTAAGATAAGGAAGTGACTAAATGCATCAAACTTTTTGAATTTTTAGACACAAGTTATCTGGATATGATGATGATTTTTCTTAACCTGTATCAAATAGTTCATCATAAAGTTAGAACAATGTTACTTTGAATCAATTATTGGATATTGAGCCGGCGTACAATGAATGTAGAATAAGCAAAAATAAATACATAAATAAATAAACATAAATATAAATAAAATAATCGCATACAAGTTTATTGAATTGTTTGCAAACTTGTCGTGAAGCATATTAATACTACCGGAGAAATCTAACTTAAAGAAAACGGAAAATTTGAGGGTATCCTTAAATGATAAAAATTTGAGGTGTAATAAATTAGTCTAATAAAAATATATTAATACTTTTATAATAATAAATTATTATTTTAGTTTAATAATAATAATGATATTTTAATGACATTTTAATCTTATGATGTAAATATATTGATATTTTGATTTAAAAACATTTTCTTGTAATCTTTTTAACAATCATATTAACAAAATCAATTTTGTGACACTTTTTTTCTTCTATGACTTTTATATCCTCGGAGACTAGAAATTAATTTTTCATTTTTAAAAAATAAATTTATCAGTTATTTTCACGTTTAAGGACAAAAATAATTTTCACGTTTAAAGACAAAAATAATTATTTATCATTTAGCTCTCTTAGAAATTATTTAGTTCATAGTAAAGTTTTTTATTTTTTTTCTAGACAAGTTTACAACAACTAACGGTAGAATGGAGAAAATTACTTAAATTAATTTAAAAAAAAATTAAAAAAACTTTTAACATAAATAAACTAGATTGTAAATGAGATTCACTACATACTTTATTTTACCATCCATTAGAAACCAATTCTTTTAAACACTCTTTTACAATATCATTCCTAAATATTAACTAATTTTGTTAATCTCAATCCTTATCTTATCAAGTTATTCTTTCAACGCCAGTCAATACAATACCTTCTAATAATTTTAGAATCAAAATCAATATTGGACAAACAAACTAGCAGGAAGCTGGGTTGTATGTAATTCAAATAGTACTACACAATAACATGAAATGCCATTGCAGCTACAGAGCTGAGGTTTCCAGAAAACAAACATATAATGAAAGGAATCAAGCGTTTAAAAAATAATCTACTCACTGCAATTTCTGTCACAACATCAAGGTTTTTAAGTATTGGAGGTCGCAATTGTAGCTGCATCAATCACATTTATCGCCAATTTCCCACAATATCAAGAAACAAGATGAATTCACAATTGAAATTTAAAACATTGGCAGAAACCAATTTAAGTGGAGAAAAGAAAAGGGCACATGCCATTTCACTATATACACAAATTTCATTTCACAATTTTATCCTACAAAGAGAAGGGGGAAAGAAGAAATGAAATCATGAAATCAAAATACAAACAACTAATCGGCTCACCACTTAGCTGATGCCAAGCATATTTACAGCAGGTTTTTCTACGTTGCACTCATCCAAATTTCATAGACCAGAACTATCTTAACAACCCTTCATTCATTCCCTGAAACCTACAAACCTTATTCTTCTTCATCCTATAGTCCTCTCTATCATACCAACATATCGCTCAACTTCAAAACTGGCAGGAAGTACCAAGCCTCTGTCTCTGCCTCTGACCTAAGGTTATGGATTTCCTCTTAGCAAATGCCGGATACAGCAGCTCTTGAAACTTCTCCAGAAAATTTGACCATTCATCCTCGGTCATTTCTGTCACATCCACAAAGCTTATGCTTGGAGGAAGCTGCTCATTGGCACTCTTATGACCAGATGATGTATTTGCAAAATGGCCATTATCCACCTTTCCTCCATATTTCTGCTGATTCTGGTTTTTCCCATCTAACATGGTATTTTTCAGTGACACGGAAAGTTCTGAAACAGATGGGATTTTTTCTTCAGTGGAAGAAGTAACAAATCCCTTTGGAGATTCTCCCTCAGCTTCCTCCTCTTCCTCCTCAATGCATTCATCCAATTTGGAAAGCGGGTTACGAGCATGCCCATTCCCAAGAGCAGGCTGAAAAGTTGCTCTGGTTAAGGGGTCATCTATTGCCATCTTTGGCGTAAAATCTGATCCAACTTCATCATAATAATCTATATCAAACAGAAACTCATCATCTCTCATCTCAGCCCCGGGAGACAGTTCCTCCCTGTCCCTCTCCGCCACTATCTTCCTTGCCTCCAAACAAACAACTTCAAGTTCACTGGGCTCCTCCTCACCCCTGCGGAACTCCCTAGTCATCATCTCACCAATTTCAGCGAGGCAAAGGCCATAAGCCGCAGCCTCCTTGAGGAAAATAGTGCACAGCACCAAGACTCTGAGACACGCCTCTCGGATCATCGGCAGTTCCATTCTCAGCATCTCACAATCCCGATAAGGGTCAAGATCTTCAATGTAGGCAAGCTCATCCTCTGAGAACGGAATGGAAGCCTGTGGCCAATGAATCCATTCAAAATATGGATCCTCCAAAGTTTCAGGCAGGCAGAGCCCATGATCAATGGGAATCAACTCCACCTGACCAAAACTCCCAATGCCATCAAGTTTCCTAACCAACAAGTTCCCAGCATGCCTATCGGTGTTAAGAATCCTAATGTCCAAAATCCCTATACGATGCACAGAAGCAACCGGGAAACTCGATGTCCCATGATCACTGGCATCAAAATCATGAGGAATAAACTGCTGGAAAGACGCAATCTTGCTAAACAGCCTCTTCCGCCACAAATTGTTCCCATTGACACCATCATTCACATTGAACACAGAGTGTGTGATCTTCACCAATGCAGTAGGAGGCACGTTGGCAAAATGATCATAGTCAAGAAGATAAGCAGCAACCTCTCTAAACCCAGTCTCCCCGACCCGAACAGATCGCTTCAGCCCAGGCTGCCCAAGCGCCTTGCCAACAAAACCTTTCGGGTTATTTGGGGCAAAAGGCTCCTCATCGGTTGGCTTCACAATTGCAACACTTTCCCCCTTACTGTTTCTGAAATAGTAAGCACCTCCAAGCCCACTATGCACAGGAATCGGTTCAATCCCCATCTTAATCGCCTTCATAATGTCCTTGATCATGTGCTTGATCCCATCAAGCCGGTTAGACTGTCCCAATATCTCGATAGGTCCACTTTTATCAATGTCCCTCCCCTTCGGCGACAGACACGGCGTGGAGGAGCTCCTAGGCATTAGATTATTTTTCCCCCTAGTGAGCAAAAGCGGGGTATCGTTCCGAACAGCACTAAGGTCATTCTTGAAGACCATATCCCCAAAAGTGAGATAACTCTCATCAACCGGGACATTGAGGGCAAGCTGCAGCCTCCTCTTAACAGTGTGCACATTGTCACCGCGATCCAAATCCATACCCAGCACACACCCTTTCTCCGTCTGCACGAACACGCGCCTCCGCCCCGCTGGTTGCTTCCCATGATACTCTCTCCCAAGGGGACTGCTCCTTATCACTGCCACAGCCATCTGAGTCTGCACAGGGCTGTCGAGTTTCCGAGACATCAACAGAACAACAACCACGGCACACGACAACAGCGGAAGAAAGATTCCTCTTCTTCCCTCCTCCCAAGTAGTTGTCAACTACACTGAAAGCTTTGTACCAATGTCTCACACCCTCAACGATCATTAATTTCTCACAACAACCACACCATCATCACTTCAAGTTTCGACCTAAGATATAAATCTGCAAATACAATAAGTCTAAAATTACAATTCATGAACATGAACCATACGAAAAAACACGACTAGATTCAATCTTGATTGAAACTTAATAATGATTAATAAGAAGAAAATAAAACTGTTTAGGGAACAATAATGAGTTAGGATTTTGAGGAAAAGATAGAACATACCCCTAATTAAGGGAAGGAAATTGAACGGCGTCGTTTCAGCTGAAACCAATGCGAGATCTGAACAAAAAACGGAGAGAGAGCAAAACCCCGCGAACGGTGATTTCGGAAGGGAAAGAAGAGGACAGAGTCCGAGGACGGAACCGTACGATGAGGCAACTCGTCCGAGTTGACTCGGAGGGTTTTTTCTTCTTCTTCCTCGGAACACGCAGAAGAGAGGCTTTGTTGTTGAACTTGAGAACCTTGAACTTGAACCTTCTCTCTTTCCCTTTCTATAATCTCTCTTCTTTCTTTTTTTATAAATTGTTTTTTAATCTTGTGCTTTGTATTTCTCGCTCACGCTCGAAGCGTTCCTTCTTCTTGCTTTAACCCGATGCGGGGAGTGCGGTTAGGGAACTAACCATGGTTAGAACCTGACCACTCTCGAGGAGTGGAAGGGTCTAGAACCGGGGTTCGGGGCCGTTGGATCGTGCCGCGAGATTTGCGACACGTGGGAGGGGAGTGACGTGGAGATAAGGGAGTGGAGGATGGCGTGGCAATGAGGAGTCACCGTCGAGGGAGGAGGGTTAGCGAATGGGCGAGGGGGGTTCAGCAATGTTGTGCGGTGATTTTTAGTCGCCCCACGCGTTTTTCACACGTGTGATTGTTCAATGCCGAAATTAACCTTCACTAAAATAAAATGAGTAATGGTTACATGGATAAGCATACACTTAATTCAGATTATGTAACTTTTTTCCACATCATTTACACCCACCATAATTATAAGAAATAAATTTTTTAATTCATTAAAATTAATAGAAGTGATTAAATTGAATAATTTTAATTAATAATATGAAATTTTAATTTTATTCTAAAATTATTTATGACATTAAATAGTTTAAGTGATAGTTATATTAAAAGATAATTTTTACAAAGATAAATATTAACAGTATCATATGGATTGGTTAAGAAATTAAAGTAAAAATATTTTTATTAAGAGCTTAAAAAAAATTCATTGCTTATGATTTTTTTTGTGTTCTCCTTTTATTTACACAATAAATAATTTTTTTAAATTTTTTAACTAATACCTTAAAAGATTTCATTAATAAAATCTTTTTGCAAAACCAATGAGTATCTTTTTTTTAATAGCTTAATAAATATATCTATTTTGTGGAAATAAATGTATATCATTAATTAATAGACCTTACAATTAATTAATTGGAGATAAAAGAAAAAATAACAATTATACTTCAAAGTGATTTTATATTTCTTATAATTAAAAAAATATTATCTTTTGTTCTTAATACAAAAGACTCGATGTAGTATTATAAATGTCAATCAAGATTGAATTTAATAAAATAAATTAGTTAATATCTATAAACAAGCGAATCATGTTACTCATATTCTTACAAGGACATCTAGATTCTTTTCTAGTGCACAGTTACAATAAATACGTGGTAAACCAAGGTCTTAATTCCTGCTTAAAAAATATGTGTGCATTCAGTATTTAATTTTGTTTCAAATAAAATTATCTCAAAAAAATATTTGTTAAGATTATGATTTATAACAAATAATTTAAATTTTGATATAAGATTATTTTAAATTATTGATAATATTTTGTAGAAATTATTGATAAAGTGAGATAGATAAATGATCGATTAAAATAAATGGCAAATTAAATTTTTTTTATCTATAATATTTGAATTTTTATACTTATATCATTGAGGAGTATAAAATTATTTTTTTTGTAAAATATATCATAGACAATAAAAAAGTATTGCAAACTATCCGCGAGGAGTATAAAATTAATTCTTAATATAAATATTTTTTTGAAAAATAATTCTTAATATAAATTAATACTCTAACTCATACAATATACGGATAACTTTTACGTTTTAATATTTTTATCAATACTTTTATTTTAAAGGATACTTTTATTTTAATATTTTTATTTCAAAAGATAAGAATATTTTTCAATATATTAGTTGTTTACTAAATATAATTCAAAATAAAATAAAAATTATGTAGATAATAATAGATAAGAATAAATTTAAACTTTTATAATGTTAAGAAAATTGATTACTTTAACACTTTAACATATTTTAAATAAATAAAAAATTACATGATAACATTAGATAAAGATAAGTTTAAAGTTTTTATATTGGTACAGAATTTCTTGTTTATTAATATATTATTCATTAAATTATAAGAGAAAAGAGAATTTTCTTATTTTTGAAATTGAATAAAAGATAATCCAATTGAATTAATTTCTAAATATTTTAAAAAAATAATTATTTAAAGCAAATGATAATTAATGAGGACTAAATTTATTGAATTTTAAAATTGAAAAAAATTAATTAGATCAAACAATTGGAAAAATAAAATCACACAATCAAAATTAAAAAATAACTAAAAATATCATTGAGTCAAACGAAAATAGTTTGACCAAAAAGTAAAAATAGCCCTTTTGCTTTGGGTCGTACTGTATAAGATCATGGGTTTCTATATTTGATCATTTGTACGGTTCAAATTGAACGTAAGAATTGTCATCTATATCCTGTACTTTTTATTTGGAAAATGTTTGGTGTATACACAGTATGTTATCCAATATACAAAGATCCAATATACAAAGAGTAGAAAAAAAAAACCATAGGATTTATGATATGTAAGAAAAAAAAAAAGAGATAGAGAAAAATGAAAAAATATTGGTGAGATGTATAAAATTATGAATGATTCATAACATAATATTTGACAATATTTGACATGCTCCTCGTTGAATATATTTTTTCAATGATTAAATTTATTAAAAATAATAAAATTATATGAATTTTACATCATATTTAATTATTCTCTTTCTTAATTTTATAATTTTAATAAACTTTAGCAAATTAGAAGAAAAAAATTGTAGTCCTTCTGTCGTATTTTTTTACCTATCCTTATCCCCATTACAAATTGACAGGGTATTTGGTAATACTATAAATTGATCGTACGAACTAAAGGGACAAACACAGCCACAAGATCAGACGGTTGATCTAGACGACGTCGCTTTCAATCTAACTGTTTATGCGGTCTGCAGCAGATGAGAATTGCTTCTCAGCATTGACTCACCCCTGATCGGCATGCACAAACTTTGTCCTTAATGGAAGAAACATGATGTGATGATAACATCAAACCCAAAATTGTCTGATAAATTAATCAGTTCAATTTTGATTATTTAATAATGTCCAAAAGAGAATAAATAAATGCAATAAATAAATAAATCTAACTTTGGCCCCACTTGGGTTGCTTTATTTAATTTTGGGTAGCCGGTTATGTTTCCCCATTGATGAGAATTTCCCTTCATCTCTATTATTTCCATAAATGCGTTAAAAAAATAAAAATACATTCTTTTAAGACATTTTTAACATGTTTTTATTCGTTCAAATTGTAAAAAAAAACTATTAATAAAATTTATTAAAAATTCTTTTGGTTTTGATATATTTCTATTAATAAAAAAATATAAGAGAGTGTGTTAAAAAAATAAATTGTTAACATTTCTCTTACAAATAAAAGCTATAGTATCATTCAAAAAGATAATAAAGTAATGCTATAATATAGCAAAAGCCAAAAGATAATAAAGTAGTGCTCTAAGTAATCTAATATTAGCTCTGTTTCTATTTATAAAACTTAATTACTCAATTTATTAAAATTAAGTAAAGTGATTAATTTAGTTGATAATATAAATTTATCTTAAATTTATTATTTTTTCTAAAAATATTATTGTCATTAATGTTTTTTATTTATTTTAAATATTTTTTAATATAATCTCTCTCTTATTTAATTATAAGTGTTTTAGTCTAAAAAAATAATAAATATGAGAAATATTTATGAATTAGGTCTTATAAAAGAAATGTTATATCTAATTTGAGTATTATAAATAAGAATGGATATAGGAATAAAGAGTGTATTTAGGAAAGTAAGCTGTTAGTATTTCTCTTATGATTAATATTATAAAGTATCATCTTTTCAACCCAAAAAAATAAAGGAGTATCTCATCTTATTAATCTTTTTATATATTTCTTCTACTACCGAATAAAGAAATGCTATTAAATAAAACAGTAAAATATTTAATATATAATTCAAAACATATAACACATTTATTACTTACCATTTAAGAAAAATAAGGAAAAGATATTATATAAAAGTTTAGAATTATTCTTCTCCTGCTTGCATATAAGAAACTCCGAAAAATCTTGAACAAGAAGAAGAAGCAGATTTTGCTGGTGGCACCCACCTACGCTTTATCTGTCGCATTTTTAAGTGGCGCGGGAAAAAATGTTATCAACTGTGGGCTGATTCAAGCCATGTGTGCTGAGACAAGGTATAAGTAGAAGACAAGAGTGTGCACTGGATTTCTGCCTCATTTTTGCATTGTGCATATTAAATATAACGTATTTTTATATGAGAAAATGAATTATGAAAGTAAGATAGGGACAAAAAAGAAAAAAGTAAGAAGGAAAAGGAAATACCATTGAATGAGAGATTCAATTATTATATAAAAAAATTGCAAAGTAGGTTTTAACTATCAAATCTGGACACATTTATTGTGTTTATGTAACCATGCATGGACAAATAGTAGAAATTGTTCTTTTATGAATATGCTTTATCCGTTTCAATATCAATGGCATTATAATAAGAATAAGAAATTGTTTATTTTCAATAGGAAAAATACATTTAAAATATCGTTTAATTATAATATACTATAATGTAAATATTTGTTATACTATATGATAAGTTTGCTATAGTCATATATGCATGAGATGTTTTTTTTTTATTAATTGACAGTTAATTCAACTCTTAAAAATATAAAATTACATTCATTCATTCATTAAATTATTTTTACCAAAATTCATTTATATAAACCCGTGTAATATGGAATCTAAAATTGTATTTCATTAAATGCTATAATTTTATATACATTTCATAATTTCAATAAAATATATCACTTGTTGGAGAAAAGTTAAAATTTTTAAGTATAAAGGTTATGCGGTCTTTGTGACCTTGGATGCACACACAATGCGTATGATGTTACAATAACTACTTTATCTTTTTTCTTGAAAAAAAATGGATCATTGATTTATTCTTTTTACTTATGAATTATAAATTGGAAGGTAAAAGAATGTGGAAAGGGAAAAACATAAAACTCAGTTAAAACAAAATGCTGCTTTGCGCTTTTATGAATCCTTGAAGTGTCTTTATCCTTTTCAACTCATGCAACTTGTCATCAAGGGTCCCATAAGTTAAATTTCTTAAAGTTAAAAAAATAAAAGGGAAAAAAATCACACATACGCCGATTTGTTAGAAATAGCATTGAAAATCATTCTAGATTAAATAAAAAAGGAATAATTTGTATCTTGGATTTAGAGTTGATTTTATTATTTTTAATTATTAGATGGGAAAAATTTAGACAAAAGGTTTTCAATTTTTAATTTTTTTTTAAAGTAGAGACTATATTAATCATTAATCATTTTATCACTATATATATATATATATATATATATATATATATATATAAATTCAAAGAATGTATAAGTAAGAAGTTGCAAATAAATCATTTTTTTAATATATAATTGAGGAAAATGATTATACATCCAGGTATAAAATTTAATATTATTATTTAATTATAATCTATCATGTATAATAAATTTATTAATTTTTATGATAATTATTTTAAAAATCATATTAAAAATGAATTATGATTAAACGATAATATAAAAGTGGTTTACACTATATCTATCACCATTAAATTCTATATAATTATATTATATAATTATACATTATTTTGAGAAAATGTGAGGCCATGATCTACTCTTATTGTCTTAGGATTCATCTCTCTTTTTTATACTTGACACATAATAATTATATTCAGTAAAAAAAAAGTTTAATTTTCATACACTTGTAAAATGTTTATACGGTTAATTAATTAAAAATTAATTCTGTGATTTTTACGGTGGTTATTTTAAAAGAAAAAAACTTATGAAATATAACTATTTATAATTAGATTACAAGGTAAAAAAAAACTATGTACATTGTCACTGCATTCTAATTAAATTGTTGGTAAAATAACAAAATTAATTAAAAATAAAAGATAGTTTACTTGTAAAAATTACTAACTTATAAAAGTGTTTGGTAAAAGTTATTATTCTAGAATTGATAAATATAAAATGATATAAAATATACTTATATGATTTTTATATAATTTTTAATCTTCTAGATTAAAAAATATTTTTATAATTATATTTTTAAGTTACTTGTTGAACTCTTTTTTATTTTTTTATTTTAACATCAAGTGTTTTTTGTTGAAAAAAAAAACAGAATAGCTAAAATAATTAAACATTATAATATTAAATAAAATATGCAGAATTTTATTAAAGTGATGTTAAAGATTAAAAAATAATAATAAAGTACAAGCTCAAGAATTACTATAA
>NC_016088.4:10727880-10788301 GCF_000004515.6 Glycine max | reverse complement strand
CAAACCTGGGTAACTTCTCAAAAGTCACATTAAAATACCAAAAAGTATATCAGCCTTTGATTAACTTCTCAATAGGATCGACGGTTTATTCAGCATGGAGGCTCGATCTCCCAGTAATCATACTTCACTTCACTTTGTCAAACTTCAAATCCACGGTCAAAAATCAAAAGAAAAAGAGCAAGGAGTTCACGTGACTTTTGACACGTGGAAGCTTTATCCACTATGTTCTTTTCTTTTCAATTGTTAATTCTAATTTGTCGGCAATTATTAAATTCCAGTGCTAAGGTTCACAGAAAAAATATACTAAAATCACGTCGTATAAAAGGTATAGTTAAGGACGAAATTTTCATGCACTAGTGCGTTAAAAAAGTTTCATAAAACAGGGGATACAGAAAACTCGTACAATACAATATTAGTAATATACCGTCGGTTCATGGGATATATCAAAAGGGGGGAAAACGACTTTTTTTTTTTCTTTGACTGAAAGCAAGTCTCTACACGATCAATCAACGGTAAGTGAAATTTAAAATAAAATTAAGATAATTATTTTACTTTAAATAAGATAATTATATGTTAGATTTTTTTGTTACATACATATATTTATTGTTAAGATATACGTAAAAACTAATCTTATTCACAGAATAAAAAATCATAAGATTAATTCCCAGAAAAACATAGTACCAAATAAAGGACAATTCATCTTTCTAGAAATTAATTAATGTTTCTCTATTTATATAGTTAAAAATTGAATTTTTGACGTATGCTTACAGAATCCAAACTATTAATCACCTGTATTCTATCTTGTGAATAAGAAAAAAAACGAATAATTTATGCAATGCATGTCCAAATGAAAAGTGTTTTTTTTTCTGGAACTAATATTATTATAGAATAAGTATATTTGCAAGAAGAAAACAAAAGGATTTTGGATAGCAATAGCATGGACATGATAGCTTTAGTGCGATGCATGAATGGATACATAATACAGTGTATCGGTGAGAAATGGCCAACCAAGGAACCAGAGTCTACTCCAATCACGTTCTGTACTGTTCTTGCGCAGCACTGCACAAACCTACTCGTTTTTTACTCATTGGCTCAGCCTTTATGTCCTCACCTACTCTCACTGCGCGGATCCCAAAATACGTGCAACCGAATAAAACAATAATGTGGGTTAACTTAATGGAGTATACAACTTATCCTTTGGTTAGAGAAAAAATAAGAGGGAAAATGGAAAGAGAAAGAAAACGGATAATAAATTTTATTTTTTTGTTGAATAGAAAATGAAAGAAAAAAAGAGAAAAAATTAACTTCTAGAAATAAAATTTGAAAATTTTCTTTTCAATTCAAAATTCAAAATTTGCTCTCCTCATTTGACTTCTTTTCTTCTAGCCAAACGAATTATTAGGATTTATTTTAGAAGTATTCAAAAATTAGTTCAATAAAAAAATTCTAACCAAATTGGTTTCAAACTATTTTAACATATAGGGTTTTATATCCAAATAGGTTTAAAAATAAATTCAAAACCAAATTCATTTTAAGAAATTGATTCTGAATCAAACTAGTTTTTAATCTGTTTTAAATTGGTTCTAAGAATTAGATCAATTTTGAACTAATTTTCAAATTATTTTTTTTCAAATAAAAAATATTCAAGTAAAAATGAGTTTGGTTAATCAAATTAGTTTTGTATAAACAATTTGATTAACCAAATTGGTTTTATAAAAAGTACACTTCTTTTTTCTAGAACTAGTTCGAGAAGAAACTAATTCGATTTAGGTTTGATTACATAAGTTAAAATTATAAAATAATTTTCTCCATAAGTTAAAATTAGCTTGCATTAGTTAATTTGTAGATGTTTTCTTATCTTGTAGAGAAATTATATGAAAAAACTTTTACAAATTAGCTAACAATTAGCTAATGGAGAATTAATTTTAACTTATGAAAAAATTTATTTTATTTTTCTTCTCTTAAAAGTGCTTCTAAAGAAATTTACACAAACATACTCTTACAATATATATTTTTTTATTCTAAAGTTTTGTGAACACTAAAATAAAAAGACATTTTTGAGAAGTAAAATTTAGGAATATGATGTTTTTCATGTTTGGTATGAATTTTGAAAATATTTTTTTTGATATTGTTGATTATTAAGAAAATAACATATTATAATTTACTTTTATTTTTTATGATGAGCGATGAATATATTGCACTCTTGCTAGGGTTATTTATTTTATTTTCCATGTCTCAACTGTGAACAATCCTAATGTTATTTGGTCAAAAAGTTTTTATACAAATTATTATCTTTAGTATGATTTTTGTTTAACTAAAATAAACACGTAAATTTTCTATATTTACATTATAATATTTTGCATCAAAATTGGATTCTTTTAAACTTGAATTGAATACTCTATTAGTATCATGACTCAATAGTCATATCTAATTAAGTAGTGACAACTATGATTCAAGACTTGAAAAGCTATGGATCATTATGAACCTGGATCAAGTACATTTTTAGTGGCTTAACTCAGTCGTCTTTCTCAATCAAATCTTTACACTTATGATTCTAGATCTAGAGAAATGTGAATTCTCTTAGACTTGGATAGAGTACTTTGTTAGTAGCTTGACCTAATTATCTTGCTTCAAGATCACAATTAATTTATGAGTACGAAAACCCTAACCTCATTGGCTAAGCCGCCTAATTAGCACATTATCAAGTTATTATTGCTAGTCTTGATTCTAGTACTCCTCTAATTTCAACATAGATCCCATGAGATTATATTTCCCCCTCCTTTTGGCTAAGTCAGACCACTTAATAGATAAAATTCTAGGTCAATCTTTAAATATTGATAACAATTGCTTCGACTAAGACTATAGACCTTGAAATCAATCTCTCAAATTTATTTCAGTTTTTGTAATAAAAAATTAGATGAATTAAATTTCAAAGGCTCGCCAAAGTCATGATAAACTTCAAAGCTAAAATAATGTTTATTAAATTTATAAATTACCCACTAATTAATAAGATTTTTATATTGATAATAAGATTTGAACTTATGTTCATATAAAATATGAACTCAATAGTTACCGATTAGACCAATTTTTTTAGTGAAAAAAATAATATAACACAATATATATGGTGTCACATACCAAAAAAAAAAAATGCATATAGCATATGACCAAGTTTTATATTAAACAATTATATAACATCCAACCCTTTAATAAAAGATCTCCAACTGAAAACTCTACACTGACGTAGTTCACTTGACTGTTTGTGTCATGACAAGTTGGCAAAATATTTCAAGTTTTCCTTATATACTTGATTTCAATTTTCAATTTATTCATTTATTTATTTTGGGGGTCAGGGTTCTTCGGTTATTTTTAAAAATGCATTTTGATGATTCCTTTTCGGTGGGCCGGGATTGCGGTCTTTTATCATGGTCGCACATAGAACTAGCACATTGTATCTTCCTGTAGGGTCCTCGCGCAACCTGGGTTTACTATGATGAGCCTCAGCTCTATGAAGCTTCATGTACCTTCGGTTGCAGTATTATGAGATTGTTTTTATATTTTTTTTTCAACGCTCGTTATCCCTTTTCCCGTTTAATTATTTTAAAGATGTAAATATTATATATGGCTTTTCTTCTTACGTTTAAAAACATATTCTTCTCCTTTAATAAATTTGAATATTTAACACTTTTATTTTTTAATGTATCATCATTTTTTTTATCTTTTTGTTAAAAATACTATTAAAATATCTTTTACATTGTCTTTCTCTCAAAGATGTAAATAGTTACAGTACATTCCTTATTTATATTAAAATATGCACTCTACTTTCTTAAACATGCAAATATTATATATATATATATATATATATATATATATATATATATATATATATATATATAATATTTACTTTTTTATTATTGTTTCAAAAAAGTATTTCTTAAATTTTATTTTATTCATGAGTTCGAATCCAAAAATTACCTTTATGCAATGCAAGAATAAAGTTGCACACAATAACTTTTTTTTCATACTTTCACGAGAAGTCTTCTAACGCCGATATATGTTAGTTTTCTTATTTTATTTAATTAATTATATATATATATATATATATATATATATATATTATTTTTTATTGTCTCTCTATATATGAAAATTTGTCTTTTAGTATTTAAGTTATTATAAATTTTTTCGTATGTTTTCAATTTTTATGGATAAAAAATAATTTATCTCTTAATATATATGTATGGTCCAGTCCACAAAATATATGTGACATCTTACGTGATACTTTGAGACACACGTCAATCCTTCATGGCAGTTCTGACACAAGAGCATGAACACCCAACCCTTCAGTCGGGCTTCCCAACCGAAAGGTTATCTCTAACCTCTAATTATTTGAATATAATGTCATCCCTTTATCTCTAGGCAGATATTTAATTGTTTATAAAGTCACACATTATATGTAAATAACAATTATTTACTATCTTTTATCTCTAACTTTATCTATAAGCTACTGATTATTATCTAAAAGTCAGTAATTACATGTAAGGACTCTAACAACCCCTACAAATAAGGAAGAACCCATAACTCCCACGCCCTCCTATAAGTACCAAGTTCCCTTGTATTCTCTCAACATCTTCAACACATATGCAGACATGCTTGCATACTCGTTTATATATACTTTCTCTTATTCTCCTAAATCATATACTTATTTGAGCGTCAGAGTCCTTTGTTTTGCAGGTCCCCTCTCTTGTCCTGTTAACAAAGGCTACTATCTAGTCGACGTGCAAAGTCCAGGAGTCCACCTTAGCCACGTTCACCCTGACGTGTGCCAGCTCCATATTTTGGTAAGTATATTTGGCACCCACTATGGGGTTGCGATAAAACATACCCTGCAGTCTCTCGTTATCTCTATCTCTTTCACCCATGGTTAGCACCCGGGCCTTAGACGTAAGACCCCTTCGAAGGCTCCAACCCTCCACCAGCAGCCATGACAGATACCGATACTCTCCAGCAACTCCAAAATTGCATTGCGAAGATGGAGTGACACCATGAGGAGGAGTTGAGAAAGCTGAAGGTCGACCATGATCACTTGGAAGCTTATGTTAGTTGCCCTCAAGGCGATGAGTACTCCGCTTACGCATTGCCTGAGCGCACCCAAGGGAAATCACACCCCCAACACACAGTCAACACTCAAGATGATCTAAGTCTCTCCCACATGCATTGTCCAGTAGGGCAGGCTACTCGTTAGCACCCCTTTATCGACTGCATCATGGAAGTTGACATACCCTTAGGTTGGAAACCTCTCAACTTGAAGTGGTATGATGGGACATCAATCCAGATGAACATCTAGATGCTTTCTTGACTCAAGAAAATCTGCACACCAATGACGATGCGATCCTGTGTCGTGTCTTCCCAACGTCCTTAAGGAGGCGTCATTGACCTAGTATGGTGGACTTCCTCCATGGTCCATTGACAACTTTGACACTTTTGTCAAGCGCTTTAGTGCGCAATATGCAACCAGCTGGTCACATCGCATGACATCGGTCACATTGGCCAGCCTACAACAAGCAGAGGATGGATTTCTCCAAAAATTCATGTATAGGTTTGGATGCATTGCTATCCAAATCCATAATCTCAACCCAAAGGTAACATTACATTCCATACTCCTCACTGTACGGCCTAGCAAGTTTGCGGACAATCTGTGCAAAAAAACCTAGTAGCATGGACGAGTTGCATGAACAAGCCAAAAGCTACATCCAAATGGAAAAAATGTTGAGGTTCAAGAACAAGGTTCAACAAGCCAGACAAAATTGCGACAAGAAAGAAGGAAACACTAAGACCATCTCACACAAGTCGGACAAGAGGCACAAGCCAAACAAGTGCAAACCTCTCCCAAAAGGGCCTAGGTACGAATGTTACACACCCTTGACGGCCAATTACACTACAATCCTTGAGGAAGCATTCAACTTGGAGGTACCTATTAGGCTACCCCCAATGAAACTCCCAGGCCGAGGTTAGACACGACCAAACACTGCATATACCATCTTGGCATCGGTCATAACACAGAAGACTGTTGGGCCCTAAAGGACAAAATATAAGAGCTCATACAGGCTAGATACCTAGCCCAGTTTGTTAAGAGGCCAAACAACCACCAAGTAGGAGCAAGACCTGGAGGACACCAAGAGGATTAACACAGGAATCACGACACGGAAAAAAACAAGAGCCAAAGTAAACAATCGAGGAAGACAGAGACATAATTGACCAAGACGCGATCGACAACCTCCACAAGAACAAGAACCCGCCTAGCAAATAAAAGGTGTGATCAACACCATTGCGAGCAGATTCTCTTATGGAGGACAGTCCAACCAATCCCGCAATGTGACACCTTATCCTCCCACAAGGGAGCCTGCCAAACCAAACCCCACAACAGCTAAAGGTACTCAAGTCATAAGTAGGGATAAATGGCCTCTAATCTGAGCCTTGACCGTCTACCAAGCAAGCCTGGATGACAAATTCGACGTAGATCCATGTGACAACACTTCTGATAGAGGCCTAAAGCCTATCGAAGAGCTCGTCAAGCTGCAGCTTAGACCCAAACTCGGGCAGTGTACGCAGCTCAGCAGGGACCTCACCAGCCATGAGCACAAGCACATCGCTGATGTCCTACACAGTAATGTGAACCTATTTGCTTGACAACCATTTGACATCTGGGTTCCAGGTGCTAAGCTTCCTGGACGCTTACTCTAGATACAACCAGATCAGGATGCACGCTCCAGACGAGGAGAAAATGACATTTATCACTGAAGATGCCAACTTCTGCTATAGGGTCATGCCTTTTGGCCTAAAAAATGCAGGCGTTACATACTAGAGATTGATGGACCGAATTTTCAAGCAACAAATTTGGCAAAATGTTAAGGTTTATGTCAACGACATGGTCTTCAAGTCTCAGAGCATAACCCAACACGTGGTAGACTTGGAAGAGGTTTTAAGAGAACTCCGTAAATACGACATGCGCCTCTACCCGAAAAAATGTACTTTCGGAGTCGGCAAAGGTAAGTTCTTAGGCTTTATGATCACGCATTGGGGAATAGAAGCCAAACCTAACAAATGCACTGCTATTTTGGAGATGCATAGTCCTACTAATGTCTAGGAAGTCCAAAAGCTAAATGGAGGACTAGCATCCCTGTCTAGGTTTCTCCCCAAGCTTGCTGAAAAAGCGAAGCTGTTCTACAAATTGCTCAAGAAGACTCAGCCGTTTTTGTGGGACAAAACCTGTGAACAAGACTTCTTAGTCTTCAAGAAGACCATTGCTACACTATCAGTCTTGAGTTGACCCTGGCCAGGATTACCCCTACTCCTATATCTCTTAGTAGTCGACGAAGCCGTTAGCTCAGTCCTTGTATAAGGGGAAGGGAAGCATAAGCTCTCTATCTACTTCACCAACCACATACTCCACGACGTCGAGTAGCGCTACCAAATGATAGAGAAGGTGGCACTATCACTCATTACCTCAGCCTGATGACTCAGACCCTACTTTCAGAGTCATCAAGTGGTAGTCAAGACGAACTACCCCATTAAATAGGTTTTGCGAAAGCTTGAACTATCAGGAAGGATGGTGGTCTAATTTGTAGAACTTTTAGAATTCGACATCTAGTACGAACCCTATGGTCCGATGAAGACACAACTCATGGTAGACTTCCTGGAAGAATTCGTTGGGAATGACCAAACCACCCCAGACTGGTGGAGCTTCTACGTTGACGGTGCATCCAACGTGAAGGGGAGTAGGGCATGAATCATCTTTGAAGGCCCTGGAAATGTCACTCTAAAGCAAGCCCTTAAATTTAACTTCAAAGCCTCAAACAATCAGGCCGAGTACGAGGCACTCATTGCAGGTCTAAAACTAGCAACAAAAGTTGGGGCCATAAAGCTCTGATGCTACACGGACTCGCATCTTGTCCAGGGGCAGGTTGCCAACTGATACCAGACCAAAGAGACAATGTTGCTCAAGTACTACCACATTTCCAAAACTCTTATTGACAATTTCGAATGCTTTGAGATGTAATACATACCCAGGGAAAGTAACACCAGAGTAGACTTACTCACTAAGCTAGCCAGCACTAAAATGACCAGGCACCTAAAGACTATCATCCAAGAGACGCTCCAAACTCCCACCATAGACACTGAATAAGTTATGGCTGGAGAAGAGGAGGAACCAGACTAGATGACCCTGATGTAGCTCTAAGTGGAGCTTGTAGGCCTTGGATCTTCTTCATCAATGGAGTCCTTTCCTTCTTGAAGATTAATGGCAACGAAATGGAGAAGGAGAAAGATGATTGGAGATGCCACTTCAAGGAGAAGATGAGTCAAGAAGAAGCTCACCACCATAGGAAGCCATGGATAAGAGCTTGAAGGTAGGAGAAGAAGAATGGAGGGTGAAAGAGAGAGGGAGCACAAAATTTTGTGCCTCAAAAGAGGTCTGAACTTTGAAGTGTAATTCTCAAATGGTCAAAGTTGAAAAAAGGCACACACATGGCCTCTATTTTTAGCCTAAGTGTCACATAAAATTGGAAGGAAATTTGAATTTCTATTCAAATTTCACTTGAATTTGAAATTGAATTTGTGGAGCCAAATTTTGGAGCCAAAATTTCACTAATTATGATTAGTGAATTTTAGCTATGGTTCAGCCCACTAATCCAAGATCAAGTCCAAGATTCTCCACTAAGTGTGCTTAAGTGTCATGAGGCATGTAAAGCATGAAGAACATGTACAAACTGTGACTATATGATATGACAATGGGGTGTTGCAAGAAAATTCTCACCTCCTCCTCTAAAATTTAATTGGATTGGGCTTCTCCCAATTCAATTAAATTTATTTCCAACCACATACATCAAATATTCACTTAATGCATATAAAATTACAAAACTACCCCTAAGACAAAAACTAGTCTAGGTGCCCTAAAATACAAGGGCTGAAAAATCCTACATTTTTAAGGTACCTTACCTATATTATGGAGCCCTAAATACAAGGCCCAAAAATAATGAAACCTTAATCTAATATGTACAAAGATAAATGGGCTCATACTTAGCCCATGGGCTTGAAATCTACCCTAAGGCTCATGAGAACCCTATGGCCTTCTCTTGCATCTCTGGCCCAATCTTCTTGGAGTCTTCTATCCAATGCCCTTGCGGGATAGGATTGCATCAGACCCCCTAAAGAATTTCCTAATTCAGGGGTGTTGCCATCATACGAGAATGAAGTCTGACTCCTGAAATGGAAGGTCAGCTACTACGTTATCCTTGATGGTGAGCTACTTAAAAAAGTGTTGACATCACCTTAGTTAAAGTGCTTGAAAAACCAATAGGAAAATTATGTCATGGGAGAACTCCATGAAGGAATTTGCGGTCTCCATATATAGGAATGATCCCTTGCAACAAAGGTAGTGCATGCTGGCTACTACTGGCCAACGCTCAGGGCTGACGCCCTTGACTTCACAAAGAAATGTAGGTGATGCCAAGAGTTTGCAGACATTTTGCACACCCTTTCTGACAATTTCCATAGTCTGAACTCCCCTTGTTCCTTTTCCATATGGGGAATGGACATACTGGGACCACTACCAAAGGTCCCACAAGCAGTCAAATACCTACTAGTCGTCATTGACTACTTCACCAAGTGGATAGAGGCAAGACCACTGTGGAAAATTTTGGCCAGTGAGGTGCAGAAGTTCACCTGGAAACACCTCATATGCAGGTATGGCCTCCTATATGCCATCGTCACTGACAACAACACCCAATTCAAATCTCACACCTATGAAGACTTCCTAACGAGGATAGCGTCAAGCACCTTGTCACCTCTGTCAAATATTCTCAGACCAACGGCTAAGTAGAGGTAGCTAACAGAGTCATCCTCAGGGCCCTATGCACTAGACTCGGCAAGTCGTCTATGCAAAGAATAGCTTCCCAATATACTCTAGGCCTACCACTGTTCAGCCCAGACAACAACTAAAGAAACTCCTTACCGACTCACATATGGCATAGACACCATGATCACTGTCGAAGTCGGGGAACCATCAACAAGGAGACCGATGTTCCAACAACAACAAAATGAAGAAAACACGAAGGTAGAACTCGAGACAACAGAAGAAGTCCAAGACATGGTCAGGATTAGGGAAGAAGCTACCAAACTCCAAGCAGCAAGGAGATACAATACAAAGGTTCAACCATGAGCCTTTCAACCTGGTGACCTCGTATGGCGAGTCCGAGGTGAAGCTAGAAAAGGCCCCTGAGCGAGAAAGCTTGGTCCCAATTGGGAAGGCCCATTCAAGGTCCCAGCAAGCCAAGACAATGAAGCATACAAACTACATGAATTGGATGGCAAAGAAATTCCAAGACAATGAAGCATACAAACACCACCCACCTGAAGTTCTACTTCAGTTGACCTAATGCAAACCCAAATGTTGTACTTTTTTTCCTTCTCAAGTCTTTTGTCCAAAAAGAGAAAAATTAGGGTTTTGGCTTGGAAGGTTTTGACGAGGCACATCTAGGATAATGAAAAGAATTTATACTCAATCAAATACATTGAATAAAATTCGACATCCCTTCTTTTTCATAATTTTCTTATCAAGGCAGGTACATCCAGGGCTGTAGCTCCACAAGCTCTTCAAACCCAAGGACCGCCCTCCTTCTAGCACCATGTCTCCAGTACCTCACAAGTAACATGTATGCAAGAGAACCACATCTCTAGTATGTGCCACCTCACAAGTGACACGTATGCAAGAGCACGCCACCACGTCTCTAGTACGTGTCATTCCACAAGTGACACGTATGTAAGAGCATGATACTACGACTCCAATATGTGCCACGCCATAAGCGACACATATGCAAGAGCATGATACTACGACTCCAGTACATGCCACTCCAAAAGTGACATGTATGCAAGAGCACGACACTATAACTCATGTACATGTCACTCCATGAGTGACATATATGCAAGAGCACGACACTACGACTCCAGTACATGCCACTCCACGAGCGACATGTCTGCAAAAACATGACATGCACACTACACACATGTTAGTCGTCATTTACGACTAACTTTTGTATAGAAAAGTTTTATAAAATGTTTATCTTTTCCCCAATTTATGGTTCTTTTTGTAGGTTTGTACATATTTTTAGGTTTAGTTTAATTTTGTTCAGTAGAAATGCCCAATAGTGTGAATTTAATGTGTTTCAACTTCAATTTCAAGTAAAAAGGATGAAGATTGTGAAGGCTTGCAACTGGTGTCTCACTAAGAGAGACTTATGCGCTTAGCGAGAATCATACGCTAGGCGAGGCACTCAGCCCGCTTAGCGAGTTGGGAGAATCTGCAAAGCATCTGCACGCTCAGCGGGTCATTTGCTCGCTTAGTGAGGCGTTTGTCTCTTCCCGTGCTAAGCGCGCTCAGCTCGCTCAATGGATTTTCACTAACTTGTGCTAAGCGCGAAAATGGCACTAAGCGAGCCTTCGAGGACAGAAAGCCCTTTTTAAGGCTGAAGTTGGAAAAATCAAGCATAGAGGAGGGGGGCTAATTCAGAGCGTAGAGAGCAGAACAAAGGCGAAAAATAGAGCAAGGAAGCCAAAAACCTCAGCTTTCAAGAGGATCTTAGGTTTAGGGGCAATTTCTAGGTTCCTAGAGGTGGAGGAGACATCCCCACCATTGTGTAATCTGTTAGCAATGGAAGGCTAAGTATCTCTGTTGGGAAATTCTGCTAAAACTTGATGTAAATTCTTAACTATCTATTTAAAGTTGTTTTATGTGTTCATTGCTTCTATCTGCACTTAATTATTGCATGCTTTTGGTCTGATCACCCTTTGGTGTGTAAAGTTAGGATTTTTAGCATTGGAAAATGTATTAATGTAGAAGCAAAGCTTCATGGTGAATCAAAGGTGTTTTGATGATAACAATGATGATAACAAAAGATGATGACAAAGGTGATGACAAAAAGCTCAAAGATCAATCAGAGAACAACTCAAGTGAATCAAAGATCAATCAAAGAACAACTCAAGTGAATCAAGAACGATTCAAGAGTTCAAGATAAGAATCAAGAAGAATTCAAGACTCAAGAAGAAAGTTAAGAGTCAAGAATCAAGATTCAAGGTTCAAGATCTCAAAAATCAAGATCAAGATTCGAGACTCAAGATTCAAGAGTCAAGAGAAGGCTTAATCAAGATAAGTATAAAAAGTTTTTCTCAAAAATTGAGTAGCACATGATTTTTCTCAAAACATGTTTACCAAAGAGTTTTTACTCTCTGGTAATCGATTACCAGATTGCTGTAATCGATTGCCAATAGCAAAATGGATTTGAAAAAGTTTTCAAATTGAATTTACAACGTTCCAATTAATTTCAAAAAGCTGTAATCGATTACAATGTTTTGGTAATCGATTACCAGCGCCTTTGAACGTTGAAATTCAAATTAAAATGTGAAGAGTCACATCCTTTCACATAAAAGCCTTGTGTAATCGATTACACTAATTTGGTAATCGATTACCAGTGATTGTTTTTGAATAAATCAAAACATGTAACTCTTCAAAAGGTTTTTTGACTTTTTCAAAACGGTTTTAAGTTTTTCTAAAAGTTATAACTCTTCTAAATGGTTCTCTTGGCCAGACATGAAGAGTCTATGAAAGCAAGACTTTGTTTTGTATTTTTAATCAATTTTCATTCAATCAATCTTTCTAACAATTCAATCAATTCATTACAATCCTTTACAAGCCTTGAATCTCTTTGAACTTCTTCTTCTTCTTTGTGCTAAAAGCTTTCCAAAGTTTTCTGGTTTTCTAAACCTTGAAAACTTGTGCTATTCATTCTTTTCATCTTTTCTCCCTTTGCCAAAAAGAATTCGCCAAGGACTAACCGCCTGAATTCTTTTTGTGTCTCTCTTCTCCCTTTTCCAAAAGAACAAAGGACTAACCGCCTGAATTCTTTTGTGTCTCCCTTCTCCCTTGTCAAAGAATTCAAAACGACACAGTTTGAGAATTCTTTTGATTGTTCCCTTTCCCTAATACAAAAGTGTTCAAAGGACTAACCGCCTGAGAATTCTTTTGTATCCCCATTCACAAAGTATCAAAGGTTTAACCGCCTGAGATCTTTGTCTTAACACATTGGAGGGTACATCCTTTGTGGTACAAGTAGAGAGTACATCTACTTGGGTTTGACTGAGAACAAGAGAGGGTACATCTCTTGTGGATCAGTTCTAGTGGAGGGTACATCTACTAGGTTCAAAGAGAACAAGGGAAGGTACATCCCTTGTGGATCTTTGCTTGTAAAAGGATTTTTACAAGGTTGAAAGAAATCTCAAGGACCGTAAGTCGCTTGGGGATTGGATGTGGGCACGAGTTGTTGTCGAACCAGTATAAAAACTCTTGTGTGTTTGTCTTTTTCTTCCCTACTCTTTTACTTTCCGCTGTGCATTTAATTTCCGCTTTTACTTTCTGTTAAGTTTCTCTTCTACTCCTCATTCTCTTAACAACATAGTAAAAGCCTTAGAAGAGTAAATTTTTTAATTAGTAAAGGTTTAGGAATAATTAATTCAACCCCCCCTTCTTAATTATTCTGAGGCCACTCGATCCAACAATTAATCCTTAGAACTGGATAGAGCAGGGCTAGATAACTGCATTGCTAGACATAGAGTGCAGGGTTTTAGTTTTTGATATGCTGTGATTATAATGTTGTTCGGTTAGGCTAAGTTCAACGAGACATTCGAGAACGAGGTTTAGTTAGAATTAGTCCATTCACGCGAGGAATTGGTGTTTGGTATTTTAGTCTTCAGCATAGAACACAAAAATAACATTAAATAGAGAAAAATCTTTTAATTACATCAAGCGTTCAGTAGAAGGACCCGACATTTTAATCATCTGTTTTCTCTCCCATTTTGATAAGCGTATTTGTAGTTATTCTAGATTTACACTATATACATCCTTTGCCCATTTTTATTTACATGGCTTTATATCAATGTCTGCTTGTTGAATGAAACTTCACCGAATGAAACAAGTTCCCTGAGTTCGATACTCGGTTTCTTACCATTTTATTATTACTTTAACGACTCGGTACACTTTCTGATAAAGTTTGGGGTTGTGCATGGCTCGAACAAAGTTTTTGGCGCCGTTGCCGGAGATCTTCTTTCCATTTGGGAAGTCTAGTTCAGTTTGTAGGCATCAATTATTTATTCTTTGATTATTTGTTTGTGTGAATATTTAGTTAGTTCATAATTTATTTTTCTCTTGGATTGGTTAACTGTTGCTCTTGCTAGTGCTTTGTATGCATGGAAAATCCTCTGCAAGTGATTTGGTTCCATTAGACTTGGAAATTGAAGCCAACTATAGACGGAACAACACAGAGCGGAGAAGAAAATTTCTGCAGGACAGGACAACGTTACCAATTCTTAAAGAATCTCAATCTTCTGAGTCGTCTTCTAGTTTTCCAGATACAAGGGAATCCAAAAATGCAGTGCTTGAGGCCGACATAATGGCTGAAGAGCAATCAAGAAGAGTAACCCTTGAAGACTACTCAGCTTCTACTGTGCCGCAATTTTTCACTAGCATTGTGCAACCAGAGGTTCAAGCCCAGAATATTACCTATCCTCATTCACTAATCCAGTTGGTACAGGGCAACCTATTCCATGGTTTGCCTAATGAAGACCCATATGCACATCTAGCCACTTACATTGAAATATGTAATACAGTCAGAATTGTTGGTGTGCTGAAGGATGCTATGCGGTTGAGTCTATTTTCATTCTCATTGTTTAGAGAGGCGAAAAGATGACTTCATTCGTTTAAAGGCAACAATATAAAGACCTGGGACGAAGTTGTTGAAAAATTCTTGTAGAAATATTTCCCTGAGTCCAAGACTGCAGAAGGAAAGGCAACCATCTCTTCCTTCCACCAGTTTCCAGATGAATCCTTAAGCGAGGCCTTGGAAAGATTCCGTAGTTTGCTACGGAAGACTCCTACTCATGGATTCTCAGAACCGATTCAGCTCAACATATTCATTGACGGGTTGAGCCCACAATCGAAGCAGCTCTTAGATGCTTCTGCAGAGGGAGAAATAAAATTAAAGACCCTTGAAGAAGCCATGGAATTAATTGAGAATATGGCTGCAAGTGATCACACAATACTGCGTGATAGGACTCACATCCCTACCAAAAGGAGTTTGCTAGAGCTCTCATCCCAAGATGCACTTTTGGCACAGAACAAGTTGTTGTCCAAGCAGCTTGAGACATTGATCGAAACCTTAAGTAAGTTGCCAAACCAGTTTAATGTTAATCAACCTTCCCATTCTGTTGTTTTACAGGTATGAGGTTGCAACATTTGTGGTGGAGCTCACGAGTCTGGCCGTTGCATTCCCATTGATGATTATGCTCAAGAAGTGAACTACATGGGAGGGAATCAGCCCAGGAAAAGTTACAATGCAGGCGGATATTCATGTTTTCAGCATGGTTCAAATTTCAATCAGCAACAAGGGCAATGGAGGTCCCATCCTGGCAATCAATTTAACAAAGAGCAGGGTGGACCATCTAATAGGCCTTAGCAATAGGGGCCTAGCCTATATGAGAGAACCATAAAGCTGGAGGAGACACTGGCTCAGTTTATGCAAGTTTCAATGTCCAACCATAAGAGCACAAAGTCTGCAATTAAAAACCTTGAAATCCAGGTGGGGCAGTTGGCCAAACAGATTGCAGAAAAACCTTCTAGCACTTTTGGAGCGAACACTGAGCATAATCCAAAAGAAGAATGCAAGGCTGTGATGACCAGAGGCAGAATGGCAACCATGGGTGAGAATGAGGGAAGAGCAGTTGATGACCAAGAGCTAGTAGTTGTCGAAGAAGAGGAAGATGAGAAGGAAACAGAAGGCAATCAGTTGGGAGAGGACACAATAAATAAGAATAAGAAAGAAATAAATGTAGAAGAGAAGGAAGAAACAGAAAAAGAAAAACAAAAAGAAAATGAAAATGAAAAAAAGAGTGAGAAAGAGGAGAAAAGAAAAACTAAGAGTGAGCTGGCTCGTGAGAAGAAGAAGAGAGAGACTAGTCCATCTACAGGGAAATAGGTGCCATATCCTTTGGTACCCTTAAAGAAAGACAAGGAGTGGCACCTAGCTTGCTTCCTTGATATCTTCAAGAAGTTGGAGATTACAATACCCTTTGGAGAGGCCCTTCAGCAGATGCCGCTCTGCTAAAAGTTCTTGAAAGATTTTTTAACCAAAAAGAGCAAGTACATACATAGTGACACCATTGTTGTGGAGGGAAATTGTAGTGCAGTGATTCAACGGATCCTTCCAGTGAAGCACAAAGATCCTGGAAGTGTCATTATACCATGCTCTATTGGTGTCATGTCTGTTGGTAAGGCTCTCATGGATTTGGGAGCTAGTATAAACCTGATGCCACTCTCCATGTGCCGGAGAATTGGGGAGTTGGAGATAATGCCAACCAAGATGACACTTCAATTAGCAGACCATTCTGTTACCAGACCCTATGGCGTTATAGAAGATGTTTTGGTTAGAGTGAAACATTTCACTTTCCCAACTGACTTTGTAGTGATGGACATCGAAGAGGATACTGAGATCCCCTTGATCTTGGGTCGTCCCTTCATGCTGACTGCTAGGTATGTAGTGGACATGGGGAAGAAAAAGCTTGAGATGGGAATTGCTGATCAAAAGATCAGCTTTGATTTATTTGATGAAGAAAAGCATTTGCTCAACTAGAATGTCTGTTCAAAGGTAAAGGAAGGATGAAAAGAGATGGTTCTGAAGGTTGGAACCAAATTTGATCCGATCCATGAAGTAAGATGCGTCAAGCTAATGACGTTTTACGAGCGCTTATTGGGAGGCAACCCAATCCTTTTTAATTTTATGTTCACTGCATATAGTTAGGATTACTTGTTTGTGATTGTTGAATGATTAATCAACATGTTTTGCATTGTTACATGGGGTTGAGCAAGATTCTCTAGAAGTTGTGGATGGAAACACTTAGAAATTGTTTTTTAGTCATCCACTTGCTCAGCGCGCCTTGTGCGCTAAGCGAATGATCCTTCATGCGCTGAGCGAGTCACTTGTCGCGCTAAGCGCATCAACCCCTGCTCATTGACTGAAAGGGCCTCGTTGAGCGAGCCCTGTTCACTAAGCCCAAAAAATTCTCTGTAATTTCATTTTTTGGAATTGGGCTAAGCGAGTCATCTTGGTAAGCGCACAGCTGCATCTCGCTAAGCGCCCGCTGTGCGCTAAGCGCAATGTATATGCTTTTGTGCTGTTTTGATTAGGTTCTGAGGCCTAATAGGGGCCTATGTGTGTGAGGGGCTGAAAAGCACAATTTTTTTTGGATTTTTCGATGATCTCGCTAAGCACGCCTATGCGCTAAGCGAGTTCATCAATTTCTGTTGATTTTTTGGGTTTTTGGATGAACTTCCTTTGTTGGCCCTGTCCCGCTAAGCGTGTTCATAATTTTTGTACATATGTTTGAATGTTCGTATGAACTCACTAAGCCACTGCACATGGGCTTAGCGAGTATTTAAATTTCCAGTTTTTATTTTCAGTTTGTAAGAACTCGCTTAGCCGGCATGCCGCGCTTAGCTAGTTAGTCTGCTTAGGTCAGACTCTTAGAGTCTTTTTGTCTTTTTTTGGTGGCTAAGCAAGTACTTTCGCTAAGCCACTCAGCCCTGTTGGCTGAATAAGCCTGGGCTAAGTGAGTCTGTCTCGCTAAGCCCAAGGCATTTGTGTATTTCAGAGTTTTTGTTCATGTGCTAAGCGAGTCAGTCTCGCTAGGTGCAATTTCTTCTCTGTTTTATTTTATTTTGGAATTGGGCTTAGTGAGCTTGCTCGCTAAGCCAATTCAGTTCTAGTAGTCATTTTGGGCTAAGCGCCTATTGGCGCTAAGCTTGTTTAGTGTGTCGCACTAAGTGAGCCAGTCTCGCTAAGCGCAATTAACTCTATGTTGGAGAATAAGGCTTAGCGAGCCATGCTCACTTAGCCACTGTGCAGTGTTTAGCTAAGCGAAGGTGTCTCGCTTAGCTTGAGTCTTTGTTTTATGTTGTTGTGCTAAGCGCGCCCCTGCGCACTGAGCGTAAGTGTTATTTTTCATAAGGCGCGCTAAGCAAGTCAGTCTCGCTAAGCGCCCAGTCTGTTTTTCAATTTTATTTTTTTGCTTTCAGTTGAAATAAAAACCTGTCTAACTTGATTTTATTGCTCATTTTTGATGCAGATGGCCTCCAGAAAGAGGAAAGCCACAACATCTCGGCCCTAGGAGCCCTATGATACCACTAGATTCACTTCTGAGGGGGCCTGGGAACGTTATTCATAGAACATCCACTCCCGGAACATTCTCCCGGAGAGGAATGTTAATCTTTTTGTCACAGAATATGATGAGTTCAGGCAGGAGCTCATCCGGCGGAATTGGCACAAGGCGCTGACACAACATATGGATGGGCACATTGATGTGGCCCTAGTCAAAGAATTTTACTTGAACCTGTACGACCTTGAAGACAAATCACCAAAACAGGTTCGAGTTAAAGGGAAGTTGATAAAGTTCTATGCGACATCGCTAAATGCCTTTCTAGAGACACCACCACTTATCCAGCCAGGGGACCAGTACCCCTCATATTCCATCTTCTGTAGGATGCGCACTGATCCTCAGGAGCTTGCCTCCAAGCTTTGTATTCCAGGGCACGAATTTGTTCTTAATGCTGAAGGAGCGCCCTGGGAGCTCTTGAGGATGGACTTGACCACCCTGGCCCAGACTTGGAGTGTATTATCATACTCTAACCTCGCCACCACCTCTCACACGTTCGACCTTAATATGGACAGGGCGAGGTTATTCCATGGGCTAGTTATGAAGATGGACATGGATGTGGGCTTCCTCATATCACATCAGATCTTGCAAATGGCCCAATCCAACTCCTCACGGCTCGGTTTCCCAACCTTGATCACCGCATTATGCGTAGCCCAAGGAGTTATCTCAGATTCTCTGACTTTCTAGTCCTTCAGCCCTGTCATTAATTTGGAATACATAAAGAAGAACTGCTAGAACTTGGATGACCCTTCATTCACATTTCTAGGGACTCGCAAGGCCCGGGCTAGAGGATCTGAGGGCCCATATTCAGCCGCTCCTTCTGATCCTTCTCCTTCTACTCTAACTCCCTCTACTTTAGCACCGCCACTTCCATCAGTTCCAGCACTAGCTCCCTTTGCTCCGCCATCATTAGTTCCAGCATAGTACCAATGCTCCGAGGTCACATTGCTGATGTTGTAGAGCATCCATCGTGGATTATGCCTGGTGATGCAGACTATTCACGCCCCGACTCAGCATCGACCTATCATTAGCTTGGAGGATTTCATGGCACAAGGGGCCTTACTAGGAGTCTAGCCTTCTCCTTTGGGGGGAGGTGAGGCTTCCACAACCCAGGAGCCTCAGCCAGAGCCAGAGGTCGCATGCGAGGCCACTCCAGAGGCTACTCCACAGGCTTCACCAGCTACTTCACCAGTTTTGGAGGTCTTTGATGAGGAGGATGGCGTTGCTGATGCGGATTATGCAGCTGATATGACCGCAACGCAGAGCACCTGGGACCCATGGCCTGTTACAGCTTAGGATATTCCTCAGCCAGCCCAGGATGCTCCCACCTCACCTTTGGATGAGCCTGCACCAGCCCAAGACGAGCCCACAGTTGCACAGGAGGAGCCATGACAGGACTTTTATTTATTTTTCCTACTTTAGATACATTTTATATTCAATTTATGTTTTTGGTTTTAGTTTTATATTTCAGTTTATTTAGTTAGAAAAGTTTTACAGCTCATTGTGAATAGTTTACAATTTGATTGATTATGCAGTGGTTGTTTGATTTGAAAATTTAGTGTTTGTATGAAATTGGATTGAACAATGGCATGAATTGAGTGAATTGTAATGCGTAAATCATATGCTTTGAATGAATATTCATTAATTAGAAGAGAAAGAACATGGATTGGGTACATGGTTGAAAATGTTAGTTTGATTGACAGATTAATTGTGAACGTAATCATTAGCCATAACCCGGCGAGTTGTGTGATCTTTAATTGTGAGAGAATGACTAGCATTGAGTACCGATTTTTGCATGAATCTCTGATTACTGAATGAATGCATGAGTTTGAAGATGATGAAGGCCATGATTGACTGAGATAGCTGCTTAGCCAAAAAGCTTACCTTGTGCATGAATGAATTATCCCTTGCACCCATGTTGAGCTAAAAATTTGATTGATTGACTTGAACCCTGAGCTTGTAAATTGTAATATCCATCTACCTTGTCTTAGGTTGTAGGAGAGCATCATAGTTTAAGGCAAATTTTTACCAAATTTGGGGGAGTTTATTGGGTGATAGCAATTGTGGTAAGAAGATGACAACACACACAGTAAAATCAATAAGCAGCAAGTAAAAGCTGCTAAAATAAAAAAAGAGAAATAAATTTCAAAAATAAAAGCTAAGTGTGTGCTGTTGTCAAAGCTAAGTGAAGCTAAATGTGAAAGGCAAGTAATTGAAGCTGGAATAAAAGAGAGAAAGGTTGATCTAAGGATGAATGCTCTTCTAGAACCTAAGCTTTTGCATCCTAGAAAAACCATGAATTGTTTGCAGCCCAACTTCATTACAAGCCAAGAAAAGTCCTTCTGATTCAATTTGTGTGTTTGTGACTGTATGGCATGAGATGAATTGCAAAGATTAAGACTTGTGTTGGTTGTTGATTGAGAAATAGCCTTAAACACTTGTGCTTGAGCGAAATAGTGACCGTGAGGCATTGGCTTGATGAATCTTCCTTGATATTTGTCTTGCCTACTAGCTTATTTCACTTGTGTGCCTAATTATCATGTTCATATCTTTGAAAAGCTGCATATCTTGTGAAAAGTTGTTGGTTGAAGCATTGTATGCCACTTGTGTCATATTATTGAATGCTTGTAAACAAACACTCTTTTGAATAACCACTGTGATTTTGTCACTTGAGGACAAGTGAATTGTTCTTTCTTTGCTTGAGGGCAAGCAAAACTGTAAATTTAGGGGAGTTTGTTAGTCTTCATCTACTATTAACTTTTGTATAGAAAAGTTTTATAAAATGTTTATCTTTTCCCTAATTTATGGTTCTTTTTGTAGGTTTGTACATATTTTTAGGTTTAGTTTAATTTTGTTCAGTAGAAATGCTCAATAGTGTGAATTTAATGTGTTTCAACTTTAGTTTCAAGTAAAAAGAATGAAGATTGTGAAGGCTTGCAGCTGGTGTCTCGTTAAGCGAGGCTTGTGCGCTTAGCGAGAATCATATGCTAGGCGAGACACTCAGCCCGCTTAGCGAGTTGGGAGAATCTAGAGGAGAATCTGTGAAGCATCTGCGCGCTCAGCGTGTCATCAGCTCGCTCAGCTAGACGTTTGTCTCTTCCTATGCTAAGCGCCCCAGCTCGCTCAGCGGATTTTCACTAACTCGCGCTAAGTGAGCCTTCGAGGACAGAAAGCCCTTTTTAAGGCTGAAGTTGGAAAAATCAAGCATAGAGGAGGGGGGCTAATTCAGAGCGTAGAGAGCAGAACAAAGGAAAAAAATAGAGCAAGGAAGCCAAAAACCTCAGCTTTCAAAAGGATCTTAGGTTTAGGAGTAATTTCTAGTTCCTAGAGGTGGAGGAGACATCCTCACCACTGTGTAATTTGTTATTTTCTTCTTAAACCCTCATCTTGTGGCTGAAAGGTGTTACCTTGTGATGGAAGACTAAGTATCTCTGTTGGGAAATTATGCTAAAACTTGATGTAAATTCTTAACTATCTATTTAAAGTTATTTTATGTGTTCATTGCTTCTATCTGCTTTTAATTATTGCATGCTTTTGGTCTTATCACCCTTTGGTCGGTAAAGTTAGGATTTTTAGCATTGGAAAATGTATTAATCCTTAGAACTGGATAGAGCAGGGCTAGATAACTGCATTGCTAGACATAGAGTGCATGGTTTTAGTTTTTGATATGCTTTTATTGTAATGCTGTTCGGTTAGGCTAAGTTCGACGAGACATCCGAGAACGAGGTTTAATTAGAATTAGTCCATTCACGCAAGGAATTAGTGTTTGGTATTTTAGTCTTCAGCATAGAACACAGAAATAACATTAAATAGAGAAAAATATTTTAATTACATCAAGCGTTCAGTAAAAGGACCCAACATTTTAATCATCTGTTTTCTCTCCGATTTTGATAAGTGTATTTGTAGTTATTCTAGATTTACATTATATACATCCTTTCCTCATTTTTGTTTACATGGATTTATATCAATGTCTGCTTGCTGAATGAAACTTCACTGAATGAAACAAATTCCCTGAGTTCGATACTCGGTTTCTTACCATTTTATTATTACTTTAACGACTCAGTACATTTTCCGATAAAGTTCGGGGTTGTGCAGGGCTCGAACAACACACCAGGTTCATTAAACTCAAGGTTCATCCTTAGTGAGTTGTGCGAAAATCCAGGATGGACGCGCCACTGGTCTATTCTCCAAAGACTCGCCAAACCCAAGGTCTACTCTTGGCGAATTTCACAGGTTCACAAAACGCAAGGCCTGCCCTTGGTAAGCCTCGATGCAGCTCTACAGGCTTGTTAAAACCCAAGGCAAACACATCCCCATTCCAAGGCTCGTTAAACCTAAGGTTCACCCTTGGTGAAACCCTTATTTTGCTAAGTTTCATCTCCACAAGAACTCAAGGTACGTAAGGTTTACCCTCGATAATATTTCCTATTCTTAACTCTTACTATGCAGGGAAACTAGTCTGCAAGTGTATCATAAACCCAAGGTTCGACCTTGGTAGAAAAACCCAAGGTTTGACCTTGGTAGAAAAACCCAAGGTCTACCCTTGGTACAACAACCAAAGGTCCACCTTTGGTTCGTACTCCTAAGGAACCCAAGGCACCCCCTTAGTCAACTTACTCCTTAAGAACCATGACAATCACAGTCAAAGGTCCAGGTTCCACAAGACGAACTACCACCATAATGGTCGGCAAGACCTTCAATTAGGTGAAAGTCATACTTACTCCTTACAACCATCAGGGGAGAAACTCAATAAGCCAAGATGACCTATCACCAGACTAGTTGACAAGACCTTCAACGAGGTGTAAATTACACTAACTCCTCAGAAGGATCAGAGGAGAAGCTCTGCGAAGCGAAAGAAAGCACCACTGCATGAGTGATAAGACCTTTAATCAGGTTAAAATCAAATCTAAGATGATTTCACATCACCTACTTTTCTATTTTACAAGACCATCAAGGTCTTCCTTCCCCTATCACCAAGGTCTTGCTTCTTACACCGTTAAAGACATCACGCTCATCACGATGGCCTATTCATACTAACAGAAGTAACAAAACATTTCATAGACAAAGGCAAACACACAAGACATACATAACATACACTAGGAAAAATTTATCAACATAGGAAAAACATGCACATTGAAGAAAAACAACAATTATCATAATTACAAGGCCTATGCAGCCAAAATCCAATAATGAATAAAAGAAGAAAATAAAGAGAAGGCAGCCTAAACTAGGGCACCATCGCCTCACTCCTTAGCACCCTGCTCCTCATCAGTAGCCTCCTCCTTCGCAACAATTTCTTCTTCGTCAAGTAGAACACCATCCTTCATGTCCTTGAATGAGTCAAAAAGGCCCAAGTCAAGGTGCTTGGCAAAGAACCCGGCCTGCCTAACAACCTTGTTAAAGCCTTTCTCATGTTGTTTCACATCCTTCTTCTTGTACATTATCAACTCCCCTTCAAGCTCCATGCTGACCCCCCTCTCCTTGTCACCCGCAGCTTGGACTCCTCCAGCTTAGACTTCAAGTCTTTCAGTCAGAACTCTAACTTAGCAACCACCTTGGCAAGCTCATCCCTCTTTACCGCAATGCCTTCCACCTTGCCAACCAAGTCTTTTCTCTCTTCCTACAAGCCTTTGCAGCGTGCGAACAATTCATCACCGTACAACCTTGTGCGCAACAACTTGGCCAATACACTACCAACCTTGGAAGACAATTGGTGGTTTGACCTCACAGCTTCAGCGAAGGCAACAATGACATTAGTTACCTTGGGGCACTTCTATCTCCAAATCTTGCGAGCAGTAGCCCTCTACTTGGCGACCTCCATCTCTAAGGACGCCATCTTGCACAGAGCTTCTTGGTGCCACTATCTATTCTCCTACAGAATTGCCAAACTTCTGTAGAGAAAGACTTTGGCAGAATCAATAGCGTTTTCCACCCTAACTAACTGAATAAGGTTTCTATCGAAAGCTGACACAAAGCCATTCGGGGTCTTCTTTTTCAGCTTGTAATTTGCACCCCACAGTGAATCAACATCGTTGGAAGTGTACAAGTGATCCAAACAAGACATGGGGACGAGAAGAAGAGGAAGGCGAACCCACCACCAACACAGCAATGGGTGGAACTGGTGGAGGCGAAAAAGGAGGTGGCGACATCACGAGAGCACTAGTGGTCACCACACTGACACTTAACAAGGGTGTGGCAACGGTGGATAAAGACGCTGCAATAAAACCAGTAGAAGTAGCCGACGCATCTACTCTAGCAGTAGAAGTAACCTCCTGAATAGGTACGACATGAGGAGTTGGAGGAACAGAGTAACAACAACAATAACGGTGGAAGCGAGAGCCTCGACGACTGCTAGCACATCTTGCAAACTCATAGGGTGACCCAAACAAGGTGTTAACCCTGCAGCTTACCTCAGACACAAAGGCTCAAAGGGGTTCTCGACTTCTTACGGCCCGACACCCCAGTGTCGTCATCTCGCTTCCTATTAGCTAGAATAGAAGAAAAGGGGACTAGGAACGACCTCAACAACACTAGCAACAAGGCCAACCTCAACAGCATGTTGACCCCTTTCTCTAGTAGCAGGAGCAGCAACAGACGGTGGCATGGTCCCACCAGCAGATCCGGCCTACTTCACTAGTGGCCTTCAAGGTAAGTCACCCATTATTCCTACAAAAAAAGCAACAATAGCGCAATAGATGTCAATTCAAGTCACAATGCAGTTCAAACACAAAGAAGGAAGACAAGACAAGATAAAATGTTTACCGTCCAAGGCAGCAAGAGGATCGCTCACCGAGGAAAGAGATAAGATGGGCCGCACGTCCAACAAGGCCATCAGGTGTTCCAAAATAGCTTTGTTGACCCTCTCCATAAGGGTCAACAGATCCTCATCAAATGAATTGAACCGGGTGGGGTCAGACTACTAGTAGAATGGGAAACAAGGGTCCCCATCCTAATTAAATATAAGTGGCAAAACATTAGCCACAACATCAGTAGCTAGGACATTGAAGAAATAGTCCTTCAAGCGGCGAAAGATGTTTGAGTCAAACTCAAACAACTTCTTGGACACGCTGTTCAAGGAGACCTAGCTAATCTTGCTACTTAGCTTCATCTTGAAGAAAAATAGAAAGACTGACACACTAGGCCATATGTTGAAGAAAGGACACAAAATTTCAAAGGCCCTCACTATGGCCTAATGTTTTGGGTGGATTTGGGAAGGGAACATGTTCAAGTGCTCAAGAAGAGCACACAAAAAAGCGGTCAAGGGGAGAAGGAAACCCAAAACCTCAAACAAACATCTGTACATGAAGAAAAAGGGCGGAATGCCTGACGCCGTCGTCAAGAAAGGGAAGTCATCACTCCTGCAAGCCTGGACAACCATCTTGCAGGAGTCCATAGGATTTTCCAGCTTCACTTGGCGTTGGAGAGTAGTGACACTCGCTATAGAGGCGATGTATAACTTATACTTCAGAACATCGTCCCTCACCCACTCATAGCCAACAATGACAAGTGGGGATGATGGCGACCTAGTGCTATGGCTACGTTGCACAAGGGGAGACACCCTAACGTCCTTACTGCTTCTCCTTGCTTCCCCAAAAATAGAAAGGGAGAGAATCACCATGACCAGGACATGGTCCCTGGATGGGGAAGCAGTGGAAGGCCACGCCCTCTCGCGGAGGCAAGAGGTGCCTCCACCAGTACAGTGCGAAGCCCTCAACCTCTCTGAGGAAGAGAATTCATTGTTGGAGGCACCACAACGAGTACCCTTCGAGGATGAACCGCCAATGGAAATGACCTCATGGTCCATCAGGGGTTGCTGAATCGAACCCCTTGAATGACTGCCACCCATGCCGATGGCGAAATTAAATCAGACAGAAATGAAGATGTTGTCAGAAAAAGTAATACCTATAAGATTGAAGAAGAAAGGGGAATGCAAAAAGCAACACATTATCTGTAAGTAACAACTATCTACTATCTTTTATCTCTAAGCTATATATTATCTCTAACTTGATCTATAAGGTACCGGCTATTATCTACAAGCTGGTAATTATCTACAAGGGTTGTAATAGTCCCTACAAACAAGGACCTGCAACTCCCACTCACTCCTATAAGTACCAGGTTCCCTCGTACTCTCTCGACATCTCCAACATATATGCACACCCGCTTGCATACTCGTTCATATATACTCTTTCTTATTCTCATAAATCATATACTTACTTGAGCATCAGAATCCTTTATTTTGCAAGTCCCCCCTCTTGTCCTATTAACAAAGGCTACTCTTTAGTTGACGTGTGAAGTCCAGGAGCCCACCTTAATCACGTCCAACCTGACATGTGCCAGCTCTGGATTTTGATAAGTATAGTATACATTAAATAATTATTTTAAATAAAATATTATAAATGATGCTAATTTAATTAATTACATATAAAAAAATCTCTTGCATGCGGATAATAGTAACTGATAACTAGAAATATTAAAGTCAAATCTCTTGCTCTAAAAGTTGATCCATCCAATAATTTTTTTATATAAAAAATGAGTTTTTATTTATTTATGTATCTACCGTATCAATCAACTAAAAATCATTGTTATCAATCACTGTAAAACATTTTTACATTATTATTCAATCATAAATTATTATTTGAATCACTCTTTGGATGAGTATGTAAAATTTTGTTAATGCATATCCCTTTTTTTCTTTTTAAAATAATTATTACAAAAGTTAGTAAACTTGTCTTGCATATATAATAATTTATAATCGTCAAGATATGATTTCTTTTACACTACAAATACATATATTAATTAAATAAGAATGTAATAATATGTTTGGAAGTTTTTTTAAAAAATAATTATTTCAAAATAATTATTATAAAAGTTAATAAATTTATTATATATGATAATTTATAATCGAAGACGACATAATTTTTCTTACTCGTACATGGTATATATATTAATTAAAAAGAATACAATAATATGTTTGGGTGTTTTTTAAAAATAATTATTTGAAAATAACACATTTAGAAAGTTAAAAATGCTTGAAACAGACAAAGTTAACAAGTAGTTTCGAAATAAAATAAAATAAATAAGCAATGAGAATTTGAAATCAAATCACATACGCCTTCTCGAGTCCTCCAAATGTAAAGCTTTCCCAAATAACCTACTCTCAGAGTCAAAGACAATGAAAAAGAAACTAAAAAAAACACAAAAAGAAAAACCAAAAACTTAAGCATGCAAGATACCTCAAAGTCTTATTGGAGAACCAAAAATTTCAATTACAGTAGTTATAAAAAAATCATAGTATATATATAATATGTAATTGACTGCTCATAAATTGATTGTGCATCGCTAGAGAATGCTTCATGACTGAAATGATCACACACCAATTATTCTTTTGATACATCAAACCCAATTAGAACATGTTGGATCAAGCATTTATTGCTAAGGGGTGTTGACCAATTAACTTAGGGATTCATATATACAAGAGTAACAAGACCTTGCTTCAAAATATCTTTTTCGATCAAGCATTTGTCACTAAGCTAAAACGTTAAGAATAATATTATAGTTTCATTTTGCTAAAATCTATAAATCAGATAAGCATTAACATTAACGGGTTAAGATATACTATCAAGTCTATTAAACCATAATAGTACAATATAGATGAAACGTGTGTGTGTGTCAGCATCCTGCCTATAAATATTTTGATTTCAAATTACTAGAAGATTCTATCAGAATTCCACGTGCATGCAACCCATATCTATATTTTCTATTGTCTCTCGAATGTCCTTAATTTACCAGTAAAAGGGTTGTTAAGTTGTCGCACTACTAGATCAGGAATGGGAAACTGCTGATGAATTTGGTTTCGTTGCACGTGTTAGGTTTGATGTTTATTTCTTTGTCTTCAAACTTTTGGGTGCTAACTTTGATGATTTTTTTTCTGATTATTATTGTTTATCTCAGAAACCACATGGTCGCATAATCGAGAGAACAAAGATTGCGCAGCTGTTGAAATATTATTGGTTGTGGAAAGCATCGTTAAATATACTCCAATATCTTAGTATTTAAGTTATTAATTATTGTATCAAGTAGAATAATTGATTGAACTGCTTCCCATGTGCCTCTAAATATATAAAATTGCAACCTTAAGTTGATATATAAAGCAATCGTACGTATATAAAAACAAACAAATTAAATCTATATTGCAGAAGTAAGAAAGTATTACAAAACTTAAATTATATATTAAGAAATTTCAGCAATTTGAAAATTGAGCAAACCCTGTCATGTTAGTCAGAAGTAATATAGTATTTTTTAAAAAATTTATTTTAAGTGTGATAAGAGATAGTGTCTTCCTTTCTTGAGTGACTATACATCCTCCTTTAACAAATTTTAAGCTCACTTTTAGATATCATCTCTATCACCTTTCATGTCACACCTAATATAAATAATCACAATAATAACCTTTGATATTTGTCACAATAATTGATATAACCTTTGTTCCATGAAACAAAAAACCGGGTAGTGGAGAAATTTTCTAACTTCATTTATTCTTTATTAATTTCATTTTACATAATTTATCTCTTCAGGTCTCCGACCTAGGCTATAGATAGATAGCTTATTGTAATAATAATGATTTACAACAAACACTAAATATTATTCAAATTACTTATGCATGTTTCTTGAATGGTGACAATTCTTTAAGACAGCTGATTAATTATCTCCAGAATTTTAGGTATATATCTCTTGATACTTTTGAATTACTACAATTACTCATAACATAATTAGGTTTTACCAATTTATCATTCAGCTCCTTTTCTATCGGTGTAGGTAACAGCTTAATTGAATAATTTTTTTAACGTGGCACTCATAATAACATGAGTTAAATGATTGTACTTAGTTTGCAATGATAATTGAAGATGATCGTTGTAGCTAAGTGATCAATGCCAAACTTGAGAAAGAATTTTGGGAAGGTATTTGATGAGCTATACATGCACATGTTGACTTGTCAGCTACTGTTGAATTTCATCACGCTCTCACCAATGATGGGATTTGGAGGCAATAGATTTATGCAGTCTTACCTACATAGGCCGAGAAATTGTTCTGAGATCATGTGTGACAGAAATTGCAATTTTGCAAGAAATATCAATATAACATATTGATTTTTATACATATAGTAGGGAATTAATGAAGTTTAGAGTCGAAGTATTTTATAAGAAATTTGAAAGGGAAAAAGAGGACAAATGTTCACACTTGCTAAATTGGCATGAGTGGTATCAAATCTGTCTATACAATACAGAAAATAAGGGTTTCAAAATCTTTTCCCTTTCATTTTTGTCTCTTACTCTAACATTGGAATATTTAGAGAAAAGAAAATCAGTCAAAGTTTTTAGACTAGACTGACTCAAATATTCCTTGTTTGAATATTTGAATTTAATCATATATTTTCTTTTTTTATTGTAAATTTGTAATGGTATGATATAATAAGTAATTTTATTTTTCTTCTTTTTTCTTTTGTAAACCATTTTTTCCCATTCATTTAAATGCTTCCTCTTCTATTTTGTCCATCGAACAATAGACCATTAATAATCTTAGAATGAATTACCTATTGTAAACTATACTTACAAAGTAGCTAGATTAATTAAGGCACGTGCAAACATTAATCTGGACACCATTGACCAAAATAAAAACGAAGTTCCACCATCACAACTCAATGAAAATGGATCCAAACAAATAGCAACTAAAATATTAATATTATTATTTTGGGATGGAGGTGGTAAGTAATTTCAACCCTTAGAATGAGAGCATAAGTTCAACGTTCTTATCCTAGGAAAGCTAATAATCTTGTGGGGGAAACCGCACATTCCTCATAATTTTGGGGTCAAGATTAGTTCCAGTATCTGTTCTAAATGGGCCGAACTTATAGAATACATTGTGATCTCACTAAATCATTATTATTATTATCATCATATCACATCAAAGTATTTTTCAATTAAAATTACTTTTTATTTTACAAACTTTTTATGCTATGCGGACAGCAATAATTTGGTTGCTCACCAAAAGTGATTGGGCCCAAACATATGGTAATTAACGAAAGAACTTATGAAATAAGGGCCAAGATATTGACATCCCTTTTTTTTTTTTACCTTTTCACCCCAATTTTTAATGTTTTTGGTAAAAATATTTTTGACAAATTATTTTCGATTGTGTATATCATCAGTCACATATTGTTCAATTCATAATTAATTCCCCATTTCACTCACCAACCATGGACTCTCATTTAGTTCATTAAACATGATGAGACTTTTCACAACACAAGTTCTCATAATCAAACATCAACTTATTTAAGATTTGAAATTTTCACACACACAAACACAAAAAGAAGCATTTAAGATTAAAATTTAAATGGAATGCACAGAAGAAAACTTGCCAAACACCCACACTTAAGCCCCATGCTTAAGTGTAGCCATTTTTCCTCCATGTCAGCTCGCTTTCCACGCTTAAGCGCCACCATGGGTGCGCTTAAGCGCAAAATGTCTACATAGTTGTGTTTTTTTTTGTCAAATCCCCTCTAATGGACCCCATATTGAATTCAAACTCAAATCTTTCTATATCCAACATGAATATCGAATTAAAAGACATTTAATGAACTCAAAACAACGATTAAACACACAAAACATAAGATGAAAGATGGTTTAAACTTCTCTTACCTGCCCAAACTTAGTGAAATAGCTTTAGGATGAACAAAAGAAGAAAGAAGGAGACTTTGGGTTCAAGATGAAAACTTTCTCTCACTCTCATAGTAGTTCTATATCATCCACACCATCCAAACCCCAAAAACCAACAAAAAATACATAAAACCCTTGAAAACAAATACTTTTATGAAGCTTCCACGGAGGAAAACGAAAATGGAGGATGAGAGGAAAAAAATGAGAGTTCCTTACCATTGAACTAACCTCAAACTAAAAAAGAACATTGCTACAAGGTCCCTTTAGTAAAGGAATTCAAAGTCTCAACCTCTTCAATGGTGGGTTGTCTTGGAGAGGAAGAAGAAGGTGAAATGAGAGTGTCTTTGGAATACAATTCAATTTTGAATCAATTGCACTGAGTTTATGACTGTTCCTCTTTTTTCTAGTCATGCCCCATCACTTCCTAAGCTCACCCACTCTGGTCTCATCCCTTAAGATTCAATCATCTCAACCTAAATACTCTAAAACTTACTATTCACACCTAAACAAGGTTTTTCACATACTTAAACATAAACATACATACAAACACCACAAACCATCACCTCTTAATTAATTAATTATAAACACTTAAATTAAATTTAGTTTCTCTTGTAACGTAATTAAATTACTTGTAACATAATTATGAAAAAATAACGTTACAATAGTTTTAGTTTAATGATTGCCACTCGAAATAGAAAATAATTTTTGTTGTGTATCCTAACATAATAAAAAGTGCAAATTATATCAACAACCCATAATTTCATAAAACTATACAAAGACCTGATGGTTTTATCTATTCCTACACTAACCTCCCTTAGTTGTTTAAAAATATACACTAATACTTCCATATACATTACATTAACCTCTTTTAGTTATTTAAAAATTGACACTGACATCTCTTTGACTGTTTGAAAAAACATTAAATTAGGTTCCCTTAATGGGAGGTTAGTGTAAATTTTAAAAAAGCAGAAGAAGTTTGTGTAATTATACAGAACCTTAGTAGAGATTTGTGTAATTTACTCCAACATAAACTAGGTCTCATCATATCAATCACACAAAAAAAACCAAGCAAAATGATATTGGAGAATAAGCAATGGAAGTACAAAAAACTCACATGGAAAAAACAATGAAGGATAAGGGAGAGCAAAACTTGTAGAATAGAAAATAAGTGTTTGATTCCACATCTAAGATACACATTTTGAGCAAAATCACATAGAAAGTGACGCAAAAGTAACTATGAGTTGCGTTTGGGATCTATGTTTAGCAATTTCTAATGTGTTTCTAAACACACTAAAAGTTAGATATTTGAAGACGAGGAGGTGGGTGAGGAGGATAGAGGGAAGGAAGGGTATAATAAGAATTTAAAAAAACAAAAGAAAAATTGAAAGGTGGGAGAGTTTAAGAAGGACAATGTCAAAATGATGAGCAATGAAACCATAAAAGAGATCCATCCACCTTAAATCTACTATTGGGTCCAAAACCAACAAATTGATATCGGTTTAGAGAAAAATGTTAATGAACCATGCCTGGTGTAATGGCCTAGGCGGGCCTAATCAGATTAGCCCATTGTCAAACCATCTGTTAGAAATTAGAAATTGTTATTATTACCACTACCTAAATTGCTATTTGCACTATCATTTTTTAAAAATGGTAGAGAAAAGATGAAGGGGCCCATAAGGCAATTTCTCTCCACCCTCCACCCTTTCCCCTTCCTCATTTGCCCAACCCTTCTTCTCACCCCCACCCTTCCCCTTCCATCTTCTTCTAATTTCTCTCCCTTTTCCCTTGTCCTCCTCCTTGTGTGTGCCCAAAGTCCACTCTCTCTTCCTTTTCTCTTCCCTTGTCCTCCTCCCCTATGATGGTATGTTAGTTATTTTTTTCCCATTTTTTTGTACAAAACAAAAATACTTTTCCGTTGTGTACTAGGTTGAGAAACACAAAAAAATTGTACTTTTGTTGTATTATTTTTTTAAAAACCACAATGGAAGTATGATACCGTTGTGTTGCTCAACCTAAAACACAATAAAATCATATTTTCATTTGTTGCTTTGCAAAAAAACACAACGAAAAGTCTTCAAATATGATAACAAAGAGAACTGTTAGTACTAGTTAGCTCTCTATCTCTACCCAAAGCTAAATAATGGCTCTGATACCAAAGAGGTACCAAGTCAAATATGATAACAAAGAGGTAAAAATAAAACAAATAATAAGATAAAGATAAATATAATATAGATCAGGAAAGGTGATAGAAATCTCGTTTTTTTTACCATCAAATTAAATATATACTACCTTAGTTATATATATAGATCATAAAATATATTTTTAATAATATAACTATATCACATCAAATGGTACATAGCAAGAGGATCTTTTATTTCAGCAGCATCTAAGACCTTCTCTTTAAAATAAAGAGAAAAGAAAACAAATTTTGAAATTTACACCCAGAAATTGAGAAACACTCAACTAATTGAACTTTATTTTGTGAGCTGAAGAGAAATGCTTTGATGCTGTAACCATGGTAGCCTGAGGTTCACTAACTTTGGTACTTGTCTTCACATCTTTACCACAGAATAACATCTTAAAGGATCTTAATATGGATGAAAACCACCTTTTCTTGTCACCCTTTTCACCCATTAATTTTACTATTGAATCCTAACAATGCCCAAGTAGAACCAATATTATTAGCACTAGGAAATTTATTTGAAAGAAATGTAAAATTTGCTCCTTGCAAATAGGATTACTTAGAATTCGTGCTCAATCTTCTTGAATTTAAATGAGTTTGCTAATTGATGCATTTGAAACTCATTAATTGACGTTTATATAAGATCAAGTTTCTTGTTGATGGAGCTAAACTTGGCCAACAAGTTAATGATTCAAAATGTCTTATGTTGTTGAGTGCTGACTCTTTTCAATTCTATGGTTTCTGCCCGCGGGACTTGAATTACCATTTTCATTCATCTCTTGGAATCCACCTTTACTGTATGTGCTTTAATTTGATCATCGTGAATTAGATCATCTCTTGGAATCCATTCAGACACGTTGTAAGACTAGGTAGAAAAAGTTGTCTTCTTAAAGAGTCTTATACAATTCGAAGTCAAAGAAGGTGGATATTTTTTTAATTATTAATAATTAAAACTTTTTTTGTAAGAATTAATAATCAAAATATTAAGAAGATTTTTTTATTACCTTTAATTATATGCACGGAGTAGATATTTAATATTGTCATATTTAATTATCAAAATCTTCTTAAATGAAGAATAATACTACACATAGCAACCTTCTACAGCAAACATCTTTTTTCCTATCCAGCATTTTTTCTTCTTATGTTTCTATCTTTCTCTTAAATAGTGAAAACTGTTGTGAAAATTATGTTGGATAAAAATCAATTAACCTTTTTTATTAAATAAATCAAATCATTGATTTTACTCCTACTAGACATGCCCTTAAGAAGGTTTTCCGATTCTGATAAGTTTTGATATCTTTAACATAATCCAACAATTCTTTTCCTCAAGATCCATCATAATACATTTTAGATTAATTTCGGCTTAAAATTTTTCTAATCATTTATCATTAAATAGTACCAAATACTTTTAATTTTCCATCCAACCATAATTTCATACTGTGCAATGGAATCACGATTCCGTTATTAATTTTAACCCCATCCTCACTAACACAACAGATTCATTGTGTTATTTTATTTTCACCCCCACTAAGTAACAGAATCATATTTTCGTTTTGATTTCTTTGTATAAAAAGTGTTTTAATTTTTAAAAAGTAAAATTTAATGTTTTATATTGTAATTTAACAACCATATTAGTGATGGTCTCACAAGCCAACAATATCCTTGTAGAACTTGATACAATCTGAATCGTCTATTTTGTCGATGCAATGTTGGTCATTGTTGATAATTGACTCATGATAGAACAATACAAGATGTTAATAAATACAAGTGGTATGAGGCAACTCAATGTCACTATATTGGGTTAAAGAGGGAGCGAGTCGTTGTTGTTGTGTATTATGATGGTAATGTGGTATCAACATCTAAGGGTTGTTTGAATGTCTTAATGGTCTTAAATTCATTAAAATTAGTGAGAAAATTTCGCTTGCTGCTTTGAGGAAAGCAGTTATGGATTTCATCGGAGGTGGAAGAAGCTTATTTGAGGTTTTTTTACCGCAAACTTTTATATGTAGCTGATGATTATGTTGAGTATGACTGTATGGATTTTAAAGATGATATATGAAGTGGGGAAGACATTTTTCCTCCTTTCAGAGCTTAGTTCTAAAGGAATGATCGAATTGTATGCAATGGTTGACCAATCTCCAAAAGAAATCTTTGCCCTGCTATGTAAGCCAAGATCTGTCAAAGAGGTCATTGCTCTAATGCATGGATCAATGGTGACAACAAGCTCTAACGAAGATGATAACTCTATGTAGTCATGTTTTTAATTGATGAATTTTATGTATATTGTTGTTGTTGTTGTTGTTGTTGTTATTTTTTCTGAATTTAATCGAAGTTTCGTTGTTTATTACATTACTAGGTGATGCGTAAAAATAGTACTCGCACAAGGGCAAATGTACCCTACGCAATAATAGTTTGGACCAAAGTCCAGATATCATATCCTAGAGACTAGTTATGTTTCCAAAATAGTCAAAATTATTATTAAACAAAATAATCGAAATAATTAAAAGAAGATTGAACTATTTTATAGTTTTTTGGTTTTAAGAGTAATCAAATTAACTATCGCAAAAGAGAGATTTAAATGATATTAAAAGCGGTTAGGGGTTATGATTCATTAGTACCAATTTTTCTCCAATCCTAATTCTCATGCAATTCCTCCCCAATTTAATTATCGATTCCCATGGTCAATCGTAGCCTATGATCAAGTATTAATGATGTTCTTTGTCCTAAATCGATACTCAAATGACCATAGATGTACTAATTTAAGTCAAAAGATATAATCAAATCTAGGGATGAACAATTAAGGATTAATTAATCAAAGATTACTCAACACAATTTGATCATACAATTTGGTGAAAAACTTCTCTATCTAAGCCTACCAAACATATGTATATGATCACCACAGTACATTTGATTAAGAATAAGAATGATTGGTTCCTAAATAAACAATAGAAATAAGAAAGAAAATTAACATAAAACACTGAGGAATTCCATTAACAACGGAGAAAGAAGTACAATTGGATAGTTGCATCATAACCCTCGCGGACTAGGGTGACTAATCGCTCATAACCAAAGCACAACTAGAAAGCCTATATGGAATTAGCATAAACATACCAACAAGGGAAGAACAATAACCTTGATCTGTCCTCACAGTGTTGCCTACACTTCACAACCCTAAAAAATACTCTCCAATTCATATAAATATCAAAAGTTTAAAGTTATAGACACTAGCACTCTATTTATAGCTTCCTAAGGATAACTACTCAAATTAGGCGCACTATGACTATGCTGAAGTCCACCACGGTCATGCTGAAATTCACCATGGTCATGATTAGAAACTATGATGCTGAAGCTCTAGGATGTCGTGGAATGACTATAGCCATCATGGTGTAGACTACGATTGTAGTGAATTCACCATGGTCTTCGTCGAAAGGCTAATGATGTTTAGAAGGGGAGTTATCATATTACCATGGTCATACTGCCAAGTGACAGAGTCTTCAAATTTTAGATAAAAATGAAAATTTTAACTTTTTTCACTCAATTGAGAGACTATGCTTCTACTAGACAAAACAAGCATCCAAACGTGAGTTCTGCCAAAAAAATGCATATAAATGGCCCAGAAACTCACAAAATATCACTCTAAAAGTGGTTTATCACTAGGCGTTTGTTGTTTAAAATAAAAGCAAGGCAAACATAAATTGTTAAATATAAGTTCATAGAACATAATAACAAAACTATACAAACATAATTATAATAATAATTAATAATAATACAAAATGACAAATGTCCTGAAAAATGCTTAATCTTTTCTGCAACCATTTCCTCTACCACCTTTAATGGGTTATTTCTTCCTCGACGATTTCTCCTCGACCAAGCTACATCCAGTTGTAAAACTCTCATGCGGCATCAATAGAAGTTGTTGTATGACCTGATGACTATTTGTGCCTTCAAGTACAACTCTCATGTATAACAATCTTTGGGTAGACGCTGACATCATTTAAAATCAATTCTACGTAAATATTTAACAACAAAATTAGTAATTATTTTTCATTAAAAATTAAAACAAAATGATGACAATATTGTTTGCATTACCTGACACGTGTAAAAAACACCTGGTACTAGTACATAATCTTGTATCTAACCACCACCAGGCTAAGGTTGTGGCAAAATACATACAGGATTACATGGTGCATCTTCCTCCTATGGCAGAATCAAGTATGAATGTGAATGCTCTTAATACCAAGGCAAGTAGTCTATAGTGCAAGCCTATGGTGCCCCATGTGGAACAGCCTCACCCCAACAACACCACATGTTGCTTCCACTCGCCCCATGCCTCACTACACTTCTCATATGCAAGACGCTCTAAGGGAATCCTCGGTACATACCCAAACTGCCTCAAAACCCTTTTAGGTAGATACAGCCACGTGTTTGTCCCAACTCTAGTGTAGCTATAGTAGTATGTCTAGTCCTCGAAAGGTTTAAGGTCTTTGCATGAAGCATATGGGGACCAGACAACATCAGCCATTTGCAATTGATTCAATGCCTCCCTAGTCAAATAAGCCATGCCAATACCCCTTAACGGCTCCCACCTAGCTTCAAGCGCTACTTGCAATCATACTTCTTTGCCTTCTCACAACAAGGAATAGTTGCAGATTCTCAAACACCTATGCTTGTAAAATATAAAAACAATTTTTAGCATCATATAATATTAACAAAGAAATAGTTAAGTACACAAAAAAAATATTTACCATGAGTAACATCATATAACCTGTCGTTTGCTTGCTCTCATACAGGTTTGCATATGACAATTAGTCATAAAGATAAGCCAGTGCAACTACTCCCCAAGAGTACTCATTTCATTAATCCAAATAATTGAGGTACTACAGGTACCAAATATGTACATGCATCGAGCTCTTGTTGGCAAATATGGTACTGCCGAGAAAATGCAGTAAATACGCTCTAGTAGCCTAAACATATGATGCACTAACAACATAGGTGTGATACAACCCCTCTGACCGACTCAACAGCACCTGTTGCCTGCGAACATCACAACATATGCCTTCTGATCTGCCATAATACCAAGCTCTAACTTCCACTGACCTCTGATCTCCTTCTTGGTGTAGCTCACCTCTATGTGATCAAGGATACATATTGTGATATGAAGATGTAAAAGGCATGACACATCATCAAGGGTGTTGTTCATCTCTCTAACTGGAAGGTGGAAGGAGGATGTCTCAATGTATCATCTCTCAATAAAGGGATTGATTACACCTTTATTCACAAACGTGTACTACGCATCATACAAGCCCTTAATCCCTAACCTATCCACACACTCCTTCACTATCGACTGGGTAGGGTAAGGCATAACATTGCCACCATGGCTGACCATCTTCAACTTTGCTTTGATATAGTTATATTATTAAAAATATATTTTATGATCTATATATATAACTAAGGTAGTATATATTTAATTTGATGGTACAAAAAACGAGATTTCTATCACCTTTCCTGATCTATATTATATTTATCTTTATCTTATTATTTGTTTTATTTTTACCTCTTTGTTATCATATTTGACTCGGTACCTCTTTGGTATCAGAGCCATTATTTAGCTTTGGGTAGAGATAGAGAGCTAACTAGTACTAACAGTTCTCTTAATAAATTTTCAACAAAAACCCTTGAAGACTTAATTGAACACTTAGAAAGTCTTACAAAAACACAAAATTTCCTATTTAACAAAGTGCAAACTTTAGAAAATAAAGTCAATGATATTTTGGAACTTCTTAGATCCAAAGACCAACAAATTCATTTTTCTACGAACGACATCAGTACAATTACAACACAACTCTCTAAACTATCTTTAGGAAAGAATCCTAATCAATCCTCAAATAAATTTGTGTTAGCAAAACCAAGAAAATGAACACCATACATCCTGTAATCGAATCTATAAACCAACATCCTGGAATCTTGGATAGATTCTTTAGGAGAACAAACTCCCGAACCAGACAACTGGAACAAATAGTAGACATAGAATCCAATATTGATATTGGGTCAAATTCTAGGATTGACACACTCAATCCTAGACAATTATACAACCTAAACTAGCTAAGTTCTGATAGAGCTAGTTTATACAAATATAGAAGAATTAATGACTTTCATCTCCCTGATGGAAGGCACGAGATTATTAGATTAATCTCAGAACAAACCAGATGACAACTTCTTGGTACAAATAGAAGATATGTACACCTAGGGTTAATTGCCATAGGCGTTAGGTCTCTAACAAGGTCTTTTGTGGGAGCTAAAGGTTTTGTAGTGCTCTTTGATCAAAGGTTCAGAGATAATAATTCTCAAGCCATAATAGGGATGATAGAAATAGATCTAAATCAAACAGTCTCTCTGATGTATATCGCCCCTAATTATACAATGAATCTTAGTGATTTCATACAAATTAATCCATAAACTTTGAAGTCTAGACAATAGGTGTGGGAGAAACTTTGTAGGACATAACTTACACCTAAACATCACCTTGTTGGATCAAGTGGCCTCAGAATAATTTAGAAGGGGGGTTGAATTAATTATTCATAAACCTTTACTAATTAAAAATTTACTCTTCTAAGGCTTTTACTTTGTTGTTAAGTAAATGAAGAATAGAAAAGAAACTTAACCAAAAGTAAAAGCGGAAATTAAAGTGCACAGCGGAAATTAAAAGAGTAGGGAAGAAGGAGACAAACACACAAGAGTTTTTATACTGGTTCGACAACAACCCGTGCCTACATCAAGTCCCCAAGCGACCTGCGGTCCTTGAGATTTCTTTTCAACCTTGTAAAAATCCTTTTACAAGCAAAGATCCACAAGGGATGTACCCTCCCTTATTCTCTTTGAACAACCTAGTGGATGTACCCTCCACTAGAACTGATCCACAAGAGATGTACCCTCTCTTGTTCTCAGTCAACAACCCAAGTAGATGTACCCTCTACTTGTACCACAAAGGATGTACCCTCCAATGTGTTAAGACAAAGTTCTCAGGCGGTTAAACCTTTGAAACTTTGTGAATGGGGATACAAAAGAATTCTCAGGCGGTTAGTCCTTCGAAATCTTTTGTATATGGGAAAGGGAAGAATCAAAAGAATTCTCAGACTGTGTCGTTTTGAATTCTTTGACAAGGGAAAAGGGAGACACAAAAGAATTCAGGCGGTTAGTCCTTTGTTCTTTTGGAAAAGGGAGAAGAGAGACACAAAAAGAATTCAGGCGGTTAGTCCTTGGAAAATTCCTTTTGGCAAAGGGAGAATGGAATGAAAAAGATGAATAACACAGTTTTCAAGGTTTGGAAAACCAGAAAACTTTGGAAAGCTTTTGGCAAAAGGAAGAAGAAGAAGTTCAAAGAGATTCAGAAATCAAAGTGGAGAAGTTGTTGTCAAAAGAATTGTTGAATGAATTGAAAGATGCATTGAAAAGCAAATCAAAGCCTTGCTTTTATAGACTCTACATGTCTGGTCAAGAGAACCATTAGAAGAGTTATAACCTTTTGAAAAACTTAAAAAACTATTGGAAGAGTTACATCTTTTGATTTTGTTCAGAAACTATCACTGGTAATCGATTACCAAATCAATATAATCGATTACACAAAGCTTTTTTGTGAAAGGATGTGACTCTTCACAATTAAATTTGAATTTCAATGTTCAAACACACTCGTAATCGATTACCAAATCATTGTAATCGATTACAACATTTTGAAATCAATTGGAACGTTGTAAATTCAGTTGAAAGCTTTTTGAAAACCATTTTGCTACTGGTAATCAATTACAATAATCTGGTAATCGATTACCAGAGAGTAAAAACTCTTTGGTAAAAGGTTTTGAGAAAAATTCATGTGCTACTTAGTTTTTGAAAAAACTTTTTAATACTTATCTTGATTGAGTCTTCTCTTGATTCTTGAATCTTGAGTCTTGAATCTTGATCTTGATTCTTGGAACTTGAATCTTGAAACTTTATTCTTATTCTTGAAATCAAATTTCCTTTTGAACCTTGAAGTGTTCTTGATTCAATCTTGAACTCATTCTTTGATTCTTGAGATCATCATCTTTGTTATCATGAAGTGTTCTTGACTTTTGAGCTTTTTGTCATCATCTTTGTTATCATCAAAACTCTTTAAATCAATCTTGATTCATCATGAAGCTTGCTTCTATACACCTTCATAGGTAGAATAAGTGATCAAATATCCCCTAGATACAGGATAAACACTAATCCATTAGTGACAGCTTTATCATCTGATGGAATTCAATTTTTGCCACCCGAAATCTTTGATTCCTCCAGAAATCAGAATAATCAATGGCAAACACATATCAATGCTAGATCCTCTAGGAGTGCTATAACCACCCCTGGATCAGCTATAATAAAAAATAGAAATCAGTAAGGTTTACTGATTATGAAGACATACAAAATCCTCCTGAAGAGGAGATGGAACCCTCTAGAATGTCTATGATTAATTTATGGCATTGCTCATATTTTGAATCATATATCGCTTACAAGGAACCCAAACAAATTGAAAACTCTTTTTTAGAAAAAAACTTTCCTTTCCTAAAAACTCTTTAAAGCAGTTGAAAAAAGGGAAGAAGACAAAAAGTGTTAAGGACAAAGTTTCGTAAATAATGAAACAGATTCAGATGACATTGATGAAGATGATGAATATATTTTTAGACAAAAATTATTCTCATTAACAGATAAAGAAAATTCATATACAAATAGTATTGAAGATTTACTTGAGAAGATTGATTTACAAGAATTTTACGAAAAAGAAATCAACTTCAAAAATGCATTAGACATTAATTCCAAGATTGATGAAACAAAATCTTTAATTTCGTTTCTTGAATCTTACATATGTCTCATGGCTTATGCTTCTGGTACTAGTTCCAATTTTACCCCACAATTTGATTATAGTATGGAAGATTACCAGATGGGGTTCCCTCCCCGTGAAAAAATTATCACTCCTATAGACTTAGCTCTAGGAGATAATATAACATCCAAAGGGAAAAGGTTGCCCATTGAACCAACATTCAATATGCCATCTCTCATATTAAGCATAGGAAGTGTTGACCCTCAATTACTTCCAAATTACATAGAACAATGGACTTCTGCTATTATAAGAGATTATAGGGTGAACCATGAAAATCATGTATCCACCAGCCAAGACATGATAGCAAGAGCTGAAACATATTTAGGAGATATCGCTAGAGCTTGTTGGGAATCATTTAAACAAACTTTCCCAGAACAAATCAAAATAAATCTAGTAGACCCTGGTCCAAACATCTACTTTTTTTGTAGCTTGACACAGAGAATCTTTACATCCCAATCTCTAAATGATGGAAATACCATCAGACAAAAGATTTACTTAGGTAACCTAGAAATACTTTCTATAAGTTACTTTGGCAAGATAAAGGAATTTACCGAAGATTACCTAATGTATGCCTCTATAGCAGGAGGATTTACTGATAAATCTTTGGGAGAAAAATTATTCCTAAAACTCCCTGGTAAATTAGGACAAAAAATTAGAGACAGTTGGAATAACGACCAAATTGACCCTGTCATGAACAACCTGACTATTAGAATCCAACACATAATGAAAGTGATGGAAGATACATGTACCAACATAGTCATTAACAAACAAATAAAAATGGTTGATTCACAAAATTGTAAATAGATTTACACCCCACAACAATACCACAAAGGAATTAGGAGGAAAAAGCCTCAGTATAGACCTCCTAGTAGATACCCTCCTAGAAAGAAGAATCCAACTCATAGGTATTCAATTAGAGTCTCTAATTCGAGAAAACCTACTCTTAACAAAGAAAAACATGTTAGAAAACTCAGAGATAATAAAACATATACAAAGAAACTAGAATGTTATGCTTGCCACCAACTAGGACATTATTCCAGAAACTGTCCTAACAAAGCCAATCTGTTTACGAGAGAAGCAAAATTGATAAAAAGTTGTAGGATGAGAAGAACCTGAAAGGTTTTCTGGATATTAAGCCGAGTACTAAAGATCGCTAACAGCTCGCACTCTTTGGGTCTTATGAAGATCTTATTTTCCTCCAAGCACCAGCCTAACCGTAAAGGACTTCTATCTTTTTTTCAAAAACAAATATCAAGGACACACCTTTACAGGCTTACAAATCCCATGTTTTCTTTTAAAAAAGGAAAAATAAAGTTAATGTCTGGGTTCTAAATCATATTCGTATTTTCTAAATGAAAATAACTAAGGCCCCTTGGGGGTGCCTTCGAAAAACTTAGCCGGTCATAGTAGATATCATACTTACAAATAGGAGGAATAAAAGATTTCGGGTGGCAAAAATTGAATTCCATCAGATGATAAAGCTGTCACTAATGGATTAGTGTTTATCCTGCATCTAGGGGATATTTGATCACTTATTCTGCCTATGAAGGTGATGTCTAAGTGTAAGTTATGTCCTACAAAGTTTCTCCAAAAACCTATTGTCTGAACTTCTAAGTTTATGTTTTGTATGAAATCACTAAGATTCATTGTATAATTAGGGGCGATATACATCAGAGAGACTGTTTGATTTAGATCTATTTCTATCATCCCTATTATGGCCTGAGAATTATTATCTCTGAACCTTTGATCAAAGAGCACTACAAAACCTTTAGCTCCCACAGAAGACCTTGTTAGAGACCTGACGCCTATGGCAATTAACCCTAGGTGTACATATCTTCTATTTGTACCAAGAAGTTGTCATCTGGTTTGTTATGAGATTAATCTAATAATCTCGTGTCTTCCATCAGGGAGATGAAAGTCATCAATTCTTCTATATCTGTATAAACTAGTTCTACCAGAACTTAGCTAGTTTAGGTTGTATAATTGTCTAGGATTGAGTGAGTCTATCCTAGAATTTAACCCAATATCAATATTGGATTATATGTCTACTATTTATTCCAGTTGTCTGGTTTGAGAGTTTGTTTTCCTGAAATCCAAGTTTCCAGGATGTTGGTTTATAGATTTGGTTACAGGATTATGTCTTGAAATTGTTTGTGAAGTTCCTATAAAGGGTATGGTTTTCATTTTCTTAGTTTTGCTAACACAAATTTATTTGAGGATTGATTAGTATTCTTTCCTAAAGACAATTTAGAGAGCTGTGTTGTGATTGTATCGAGGTCGTTTGTAGAAAAACGAATTTGTTGGTCTTTGGATCTAAGAAGTTCCAAAATATCGTTGACTTTATTTTCTAAAGTTTGCACTTTGTTAAATAGAAATTTTTTTGTTTTTGTAAGACTTTCTAAGTGTTTAAATAAGTCTTCAAGGGTTTTTGTTGAAAATTTATTAAGAGAACTGTTAGTACTAGTTAGATGTCTTTGTCTATCCAAAGCTAAATAACGACTCTAATACCAAAGAGGTACCGAGTCAAATCTGATAACAAAGAGATAAAAATAAAACAAGCGAGAAATAAAGACAAAAGTAACAAATAATAAGATAAAGATAAATATAATATAGATCAAGAAAGGTGGCAGAGCCTCCTAGTTAGATTATATTATATTTATATCAGAAGTAAATTATAATTAGAGAAAACACAATTATAAGAGCAAGCAGAAGGAAAGATCGATTTAGATGGATAGAGGGCACTCCTCAAGTGGACACTGTAAGTTATTTCATTTAAAAAAATTATAGCATATGATGATCCTAGACTTAAAGGTTTTTTTTTTTTTAATTTTAAGAAGAACCTTAAAGGTTTTCTGGATATTAAGCCGAGTACTAAAGATCGTTAACAGCCCACACTCTTTGGGTCTTACAAAGATCTTATTTTCCTCCAAGCACCAGCCTAACCGTAAAGGACTGCTATCTTTTTCAAAAACAAATATCAAGGGCACACCTTTGCAGGCTTACAAATCCCAGGTTTTCTTAAAAAAAGTAAAAATAAAGTTAATGTCTGGGTTCTAAATCATATTTGTATTTTCTAAATGAAAATAACTAAGGCCCCTTGAGGGTGCCTTCGAAAAACTTAGCCAATCATAGTAGATATCATACTTACAAATAGGAGGAAGATGAAGGGGGAAGAAAGGGAGGTCTGAATAACATTGGATATTATGGATCGTAATAGACCATTACAAACATCTACTTCTGTTACTCTCACTATTTTTCTAGTGTTTGTGTATGTTACAACTGAGCTTCGAGGCTCTTTTTATAGAGAAAGATGAATCAAGAAAACAAAAGACTCCTTCAGTCAAGAGTAGTAAAATTACTATTCCTTTACTTTGTCACAGGGCCCATTTTTACAATAGCTTATTTATGAAAAGACTCAATGTCAAAGTCTCGGCAAAAGTGAAGATTCCTGCTTCAATTTACAGCTGTGTTTTGGCAGGACATGTCTTTCTTCTGATCAACTCTTTGATGACTTTGTAACAGTAACATTTTCTTCTTCTTGGATGTTTCTAGAGTAGAAAATGTCTGATGAATATTCCATGGAAAGATAAGTGGATGGAAATGGAGGAGTTTGCTGCCCATGACAACCACTGGCCTCATAAATCTCTTTATCCTTCTTCTCCTTTTGGAAGAATTGAACCAATTTATTATTATGTTCAATCAGGAAGGGTATGAAAAACTTCCCATTGTAAGTTGGTAGTAAGAGTTTTATATCATGGGTTTCTCTTATCAGATCAAAATCCCATTTGTCCGAATCTGAGAAAAACCATTGGTACCCTTGTATTTGTGCCCTCATGAGGCTGTATTGGTATTGTATGTTACCCCTGTACATCCCAGGTCTCATATTCATCATTGAACAGACAGGGAAAGTCCCTGTGATCTTTTGGTAGGAGTTTCATAACATGACAAGAATAATTTTGAGCAGAAAAGTTGCTCGGACAGGTTATAAGTTTGATGGAAAAATAATCCATCATTTCTGTCTGTATTAGATTTATAGCTTCATTTATAGAGGGATTAAACCCTTCGAATCTGTCTGAGGGAGGGATCAAGATTGATTTTAGACATCTATAGTCTAGAAGACATTTTGTGGAGATTGCCAAGTCTTCATATCCGAATGACTTGAACTGGTCTAGGTCTAGTCTGGCTTTCCTGAAAAGAACTTTTATTTTGCAAGGACAATTAATTTTATCTTTGCAGAATGGCGTTTTGTTGGTACACACAAATTTCTGGTTGAAATAGGCATGCACACCTATGTAAAGGCCAGGAATCTGGGTTTGGTTGCTGTGTACCTTAAACAATAATTTTTGTATTTTCTTGAAATTGTCTGGGTTCAAGCAGTTTATTTGTCCGAGGACATTTGGGATGACTGAGTCTTTGTAGGATTTGGGGGAGGTTTTGGTTTGGTCAGCATTTATGACTATGGTTGTAGTTTCTGGCTTGAGGGCCTTCTTAATTTTATTAATATTAGTGGTATTGAATACCTTCCTTTGCCAAGCAAAGGTCTTTGAAATTGGTGTAAACACCTTTATGGGGTCCTGATAATAGGACAAAAGCTGTATAACCTTTCCCAGAAGGAGAGGCTTTTGTAAGGAGAATGACTCCTTGGTTATCTGCTCTACAGAAATTGTATAAGGCACAAATTATGCCCCTTTTTACAGAACAGACGAATTGCTTGTTATCGTTTGTATGTTTTGGAATATTCCAAATATTTTCAATAAGGCAATTGAATTTATCATTGATGGCTTCTCTACCAGGGTAGTGAAACTCATTTGTAAGTACCGACAATTCTTGATTGTTGAACTTCATTTTATGTTTTATGTTTTGGTAGGAGACCTTAGAAGACTTTATCTTGTTGGATTCCTGCAAAACGAGAAAGAATATTAGCAGCAACATTCTTAACTCCTTTTATGTGTTCAAAATTTATCTTTATTCCGTTATGATAAACATATTCTTGGAATAAAAGCCATCTTTTGTGAGGTTTTTTTATCGGTATTTATTTGTTGGCTACCATAAGCTACTATTGCTTCGCAATAAGTTCTTATGGTGATTTCGCTCTTATTGACCAGAAAGAGTTTAAATCCTTATAAGGCGACTGCATTGACTTCATAATTTGTAGAAGTTGAGTATACCTATAGTTTCATGTGGTATTTTCCTGAGGCATACCTACATATTTCTTCATCATGATCTTTTTCATATTTATTTTTCTTTTTCTTTAGGATGGCTCCCTATCCTTGCTCACAACCATCGCATTCTATGACTAGGTAATCAGAATCTAGTGGGAGAGATAAATATGGCAAATTATTAACCATTTCTTTTATTTTTTGAACCAATTTTATATCCTTTGTGTTAAATTTCCTTTGTTCGGTTAAGAAGGTCTTGTTGTAAAGATGAGCTGTATATTTCCCTAAGTCTTTAATAAAATTTCTTGCATAATTAAGCAAGTCTAGAAAGGCTCTTAGGGTTTTTATATCTTCCATTTTGTCTGGAAAACCAAGGATTTTTTGGGAGATGTGAGACTGAAGCCTTATTTTTCCATTTCCTATTTCTGTTCCTAGGAAAGAAATATAGGTCTTACAAATCTTCATTTTTTACTTTAAAATAATTAAGCCAAAATTTTCAAATAAGTGAAGAACTTGTTTAAGATGTAGATAGTGTCCTTCCTTAGTTTTTGCGAAAACAAGTACATCATCTATATATGTACACGTGAATTCTTTGTAATTTCCAAAAATGTTATCCATTTTTCTTTGGAAAATTTGTGATGCATTTTTCAATCAAAAAGGAATTACTTTCCATTCAAATAATCTTTCTGAACAAGAAAAAGCGGTTCATTTTATTGAGTCAGGATGCATTTTTACTTGGTGAAATCCTAATTTTAAATCAAATTTTGAAAACCATTTGGCCTTATGTATCCTACTTATTAACACATCTTTTGAAGGAATAATGTATCCATCTATGTGAGTGTTATCATTAAGCCTTTTATAATTATAGACCATCCTAGTTTTTCCTCTTTTTTGTTCTGAGTGTTTATTAACAATGAAAGCAGGACTCCTGTGAGGACTAGTGTTGAGTTCTATAACCTTTAGATCTAAAAGGGCTTTTATGTGATTTTTGCATTCTTCTTGTTCAAAATTCCCATACTGAATGTCTTTGGTTTTGATTATCAGGTCTGGGTTTATAATTTCTAATTTGCATATAACATGATCTTTTTCCCAATATTTAGTGGGGTCTTCTCCTATTATGCTTATTTTATTTAATCCATCTATAATTTGTTGTATGTTATCAAAAATTATGATTTTGTTGATCTTGACAGAATTGTAGTAAGATTCTGCTACAAATATTCATATTGTAGCTTAGTTTCTGTTTTTATGCTATCTAAGATATTTTCTTGGTAAGAATCTTGGGGTGTTTCTAAAATGCTTATCCTACCATAATTTTGTGATCCTTTCATTTTACAACTACCAGGTATGTCACAAGGACATTGGTTACTGGTATTGGTATTGGCGAGGGCATCACCATGCTTTGTTCGTAACTCTGATGTGAGTTCATCTATTATGGGTGGCATTTGTGAGTTTGTAGAGATTAATAAATAATCTTTTGTAATAGTGACTGATCTATTATCATGTATAATAAAATCAAGTCCTAAGATCATTTTTTCTTTGGTTGGTTGCAAATCTACTACGTCTGCTTTATTTATAAAAATTTTGTTGCCAAAAATGTCACAATTTGTAGATAATTGGATAGTGAAATTTCTGGTTTCTATATCATTGGTTATTATGTCTTCAGACTTGGTTCTAATTTTGGTTATTATGCTAATTCTAAAACAATTATGTTGAGGTACAACACTTTTGCATATGGAAGTAAAAAAACAACCAATATCTACTAAAGCTTGTAAAACTACTTCAGTTTGGTCTAAATTATTTATTTTAGGAAAATTTATTTTAACCAAAATATGTAGACTTTTATTATTCTTTTTATTGCAAATTATGAGAATGCAATCTTTGTTTTGTAGTGCCATAAGTCCACTTGTTTGTTCTTTAGAAAAATTTGGAGCTCTGCTTTTCTCAAAATTTTCGTAGAGAAAGTCTACCGTTTTTTCAATTTAGTTTAATCTGGTTTCCAAAGTGGAAATCTTGTTATTTATAATTTTATTTCCATAATCATTTTTCTTTTTAAAATTAGGGAAATCGATTTTCAAAACTATTTGTACGCAAGATTTGCAAAAATTCTTGTACCATAAACTACAATGAGCTTTTAACGTTTTGTGAAGATATCTTTTGCAAAAATAACATTCTTTAGGTTGCTATGTACCATTTGATGTGATATAGTTATATTATTAAAAATATATTTTACGATCTATATATATAACTAAGGTAGTATATATTTAATTTGATGGTACAAAAAAAATGAGATTTTGCAGCAGGAAGCATTTAAGAATATGATGTTTGGGGTTAAATATTCAATCCATCTTGTTATTAATTTTAGTTAAGAATTGTTCTTTATTTTATTATTATAGTTATTATTTTATTAAATTGTTAATTTGACAAGATCTTGATTAAAATTAATGACTTGTTATCATAATAGAGATTATGATAATGAGAAACAAATGTTTTATAATTTTAATCTAAATTGGTCTTGATCATAATCTTATTATGAATAAGACATCAATAATTCAAATAGATCAATATATGTGTGTGTGTGTTTTTTTTTATTAAATTACATGTAGACGATGCACATGTAGATGCCATCATTGAATTGACTCAGTTGAAAATTTCTAATAGTTAATATTATCTTGTATGTTAATAGGAAATTCTTAAGAAGAAATTTAACCGTTTCCTTTAATACGAGATTATCATAATAATTAACAAGTTATTTATTATATTTTAATTTCGGATATCTAATGTCTTAGTGTAACATCCCAATTTTCGTAAACTAAATTAGAAAGGATTGCTATTTATAAATAAATAGAATTTTAAAAAAAATGATGAGATTTTATAAATTAATAAATAAGGAGATATAATTATTAATTAAAATAATGATTTGAGAGAAAATAAAAAGGGTATTTTATTTATTTGTTTGATAGAGAATAAAATAAAGTTTGTTTTTATAAAATAATAAATAATAAATAAATAAATAGAGTAAGTAATAGGTCGTAAATGTCCCTAGCTATAAATAGCAACATGTTAGGTCAGTTTTCAGACTGACTCCTCAGTCTCCTCTGCCTCACAATTTCGTTTTTTTTCTTCTCCCAAAACCCTCTTTTTTCCCCACAGGCCACCTAACCTGCCTTAGAAAAATGATGATTTGAACACCACGTTCGCAACCCAATTCCGAGCATTCTCACCGTTGGGAATTTTGATATTATGTCTGAGCTAAGAGAAATACCCTCGCATTGTAGCATTTTCCTTTCCCGCAGAAATCCAGAGCTGTCTCGGTAAAACTACGATCCCGGTTTCTTTAACCGTTGGATTTTCATGAAATTTGGATATGTTGTTCGAAATTCAATTTTTCACTCTTTCACCGTTGGGATTTACAAGATAATATTTGTGGAGGGAGAAAAATAAATCGCATGATGACAGTACAAGTGGAGGCTTCAATCCCTTCTCTGTCTCTTTGACGTTTGAGAACTCTATCGGAACAGTTAGAGGAAAAAAATTGGAGGAATCTCAGGGAACCACTAGAGGTGCTACTATCGCTGGCTGAAGACATGTGAGCCCAGAGGTAAGGGATGAGTTATTCACAATTGGGAATTAGTGAGAACACGTGTAGGGATCCTTAGAGATATCAATTGGAATGAGTTTTGGGGTGTTTTTGCAATTTTCATTTTATCCTTATAATTATTACAGTGAATTATATATGTTTGACAGACCAATTATTGTGAAATTGATATGTTATTGTGTTGAGCGTGAACCCTATAAATCGAGTATTTTTCTAATTAATATGAATTGATGAAATAAAATAAGGAGAAATTTAGAGAGAGATATTGATTTTGTATTTTCTCTTTTTCTTGCTTTTTAGGTTTTTATATATAATTTAAAAAAAATTAATATCATAATTGAAATTGACCAAAGTGTTCATATAATTATTTAGAATTTGTGCATTGAAAGCTTACTTTGTAATTTGTAATTCAATATGATGTATGCTAGTTTATATATATATATATAGAGGTAGTTATTTATATTAATAATTTATGTAAATAATATTGTAGAGTGTTATAGTATGATTCCAAAAATTATTAAGTGTTGGAGTTTGAGAATATTATGGTTAAATTTGATGAACATGTGTATCTTGTACCTTATGAATATCATTAGGAATGTTATGAGATGGTTGATGTGATGTTATGAGATGTTAAAGTATGGACATGATATTCGATTTTGAATAAGTGGATGTGTTTAACACTTGATGTTACATTAATTATATCGTGAGCTATGAATTATACAATAACCCGACCAGTGTTTATGTGCAGTGTTAAAGAGAAAGTGTAAGTTCCTAGTTAGGAACCAGTGTTAAATTGTAGCGCAATTGTGTTAAACATATTTGAAACATGAGTGTGAGGTCGTGGTATTGTATAATTCATGAGCATTTCTTATAAATGAAATATGTGATGAATTGTGGAATAATATGTTGCCTTGAGATTATAATATTGTTATTGAGATTGAGTAAAAGTGTAAAGTAGAACAGGTGTTGAATTGTGAGATATGTGAAAACATGTGATGGTGGATTGTGACGTTATGAGATGTGAAATTGTGAATGAGTTTTGGTTGTGAATAAGTGTGTGATTAACTCTTGATGCGACATTATTTGTGTTATAAGCTGTGAATTGTACAATAACCCGACCAATGTTATCTTGAGAAAAGTGTAAATGCGCAGTGTTAAAGAGAAAGTGTAGGTTTCCTATTTAGGAACCAGTGTTAAAAAGAAAGTGTAGGTTCCTATTTAGGAACCAGTGTTAAATTGTAGCGCAATATGTTGTACGTGTTTAAGACACGAGTGTGAGATCGTGAGTATTGTATAATTCACTAGCAATGTCTGTGTGCTAAAATGATTTTAGGGGTTGGACCTGAATCAAGAGGGAGAGGCCCTGACGGACTCTTCGGAGTGTAGGCCTTGGGGGTCACTGGGTTTGAGTGCTCCTTTAAGCCTATGCTGATCCCATATGGTTGGAGAATTCTCGCAAAATATCGTGACCCTGACTGGTCTCCCTATGATCTTACTTAGTGAGAGTGACCTGACAAACCCATTGTGTGGTGTGTCTTGTTATGTACTCCTAAGCACCACAGAGTGGTTTTTCACTAATATGGTACCACATTGCATATAGGCTTGAGTCTTAGCATAACTGTCTCATGCGCTTGCTAATTGTTCATTATGAAATTGATGTGTTATTATGTCTTGATCGGAGTGTGTGATTATTGTGTATTGTGATTGATGATTGAAAGGTGTGATTGATGATTGAAAAATGAATTTTGAATGACAAAGTGATGAAATAATGTGAGATATGCTAAGTAAATTGTATTTGGCTACTATATGTTGTTTTGTTTCTCTCTAGTAGTTAGGAATGTGATAACTCACTCCCGATTTGCTGTTTGTGTTTGGATCCTGTGATGATCTTGAATCTTGTGTTCAGGGGAGCAGATGGCTAGGTGAAGTGCTTAAAGGAACCTTGTGATGAAGGACGTCGGGACACAATGCTCTGATAGGATGTGACAGCGGGGCATAAGTTTTATATTAATTGCATAATGTTAGTCTATTTTATTTTATCTCACTGATTTAACAAAATATTTTTGTAAATTTTGACGGCCTTGTTTCGAGCCGAATATATTTTTAATAAGTTTTAATTGATAATGGTGAAGTGAATGTGAACCTTTTACCCGTGTGAATTTGGTTACCAATATTTTTTATATATTTTATTTATTTATATGTCGGGGTAGAGGGTGTCACACTTAGGACACTAGTTGAATGAGTATTGAGTATGATTAAATACTAATAGAATTATTGATTAATTGAGAAGAAATTTATCAACTCTTGGTAATGAATTTAAACTCTATGATATAATTAAGACCTTGATCGAGACAATTGAGTGGAAGAAGAAAATAGTTTCTCAAGTCATTCATTGATTAAATAAAATATGTTTACTTATTAGAGTTTGATAGTAATACTATACTCTAGAGTTGACTTTAACTATAAATGATGAAAAGATAATATTACATCATTTTTCTATTGGTTCTTGAAGCTTAACATTGTTACTTCATGTTATCTAGGCGTTAAGAAGTGTTGCTATATTGAACTTACGAGATCACATACAAATGAATGTTCTAATTATTATATAAGAAATTAATTTATTTGATAATTAAATTAAAAAATTTAATCTAATCAAATAAATATTTTAGTAAAATATTATTATATTCTTTGCTAGCACCAAGAATATAATTAATATAAATAAAAATATCCTTTTCATAAATGAGAAGTTGTTCATAAAATAAGAATAAGATTCTATTGTTATTAAGATTAAATCATGCGATTAGTTACATCAATTAGTCATATGAATATTTAAAAATTATTTTTGCTTTAAATCTGAAAGCTTTGTAAGATAGAGACATATGAGATATATTATTTTAAATCAAAGATAGAGAGATATAAAATTAATTGAAATCAAATCTATCCTTTTGAAAAAACTCATATCCATATCTTTTTAACATTATAAATAGAAACATTTTCATGAGTAAAGTATATGAGAAACACTAGAAAAATTCAAGCTTAATGTCTAGATGTAAAAAGTAGAAAAATGTTTGTTCTTTCACTCGTCAAAGTTGATAATTATCACCTCAGTACACAATTCTAAATTTTCTCTTTATTATTCTTATAGTATATTTTGAATGCAAAATAGATTATATTTTCTTGTATGGGTGTTGGAAACACTTTTATTTTACTATCATCTTATCAATCTTATTTAAAATGTAAATGTTTCACTTTGTTATACTCTCAAATTCATTATATAACTTAAGCTTGTGCAAAGTTGATTGTGTATAATATGCTGAATGAATTCATTCGGCATCAATTCAATATATTTGGCAAATGATTGAGTTGCCCGGTCTCGTCACCAATTCTAAATAATGGGGGTGTTTTAACCCGTTTATGACTTATGAGAGTATGTTAGAAAACTTAAGGGACTGTTAGTTTGAAAGCATTTTCTATTTGCATTCTTAATTACAAAAATTTTATGTTGTTTTTATTTTATTTTATTTGTTTTAAAAATTGTATATAGAAAACAGGAAAAAAAAACTTTATATGTTATTTTATATTTTAAGTTAGGTTGTATTATAAGGTGCTCAAAGTTCACCGCTCTTGTTTCATATATTTTTCATTAGCTTAAAACACCTCATTTACTTCAGATGAATTTTTATGCTAATTAAGTTACTATGGAGATTTTTAATTAATCTTATAATCTAGCTTCAAAGCATAATGGTTTTTGGATTGATTGAAATATAGAGTCAGTAGAGAGATTGAAAACATGATGCCTTTTAGAGCTCAAAAATGTAGAAGAAAGGGAGGTTAGGGAAAACTAAAAAAAATAAAGGTAGAACTTTTTTTTAATTTAAAATGATTCAATAAAGTGAATCAAATAGATTTTCCTGAGGATAGTCTTGAACTTGTGCAAAAATAAAACAAAACTAAAAAAGTAAAGTAAAATAAGAAACATCCACTGTATATACTCAATATATGACAAAACCACAGCCAAGCTAAGCCTGTTGAGATTATTCTTCAAGGAAAAATATGAATATTTTAAAGCATTGCTACAATGCATCAAGGCGGATAGAGTTTAGGTCTTCTCATTTCTCATATAGACTAAATAATTTTCCAGAAAACGGGTAAAAATAACTCATTTTTTAGGTAACTCCAAAGCCTTCAAATCTTATTCATACCCACTAAGTATACAAATATAAACCAATTAGCATTGAAACCCGTGTAATACACATTTTTTTTAGTAAAAAAAGAGAGAGGGAGAAAAAAACAATAAAGTAAAATGTTAAACTTCTTTTTTATAAAAATACATTAAAAAATAAAAAAATACAAATTGTATAGCCAATTCAAAATTAAACTTCGTTATTAATGAAGAAATAATTATATATATATATATATATATATATATAAAACCATGGAATAACTTTTCTACCTTGTGATTTTTTTGTTGTTGACATAAACAAACAGCTTATGTCATTCCATTCGGAATAATAAATTCAATAGATAATAAATACTAAAAAACTTGATAACTAGCATGCAACTGAGATGTTCTCACAAAAATGATTTGGTTGGTTTATCTTCTAATAAAAGGAACTTGACATTTTGACATATACTAAGTAAAGTTCTACAAATTACCACAATAGAATCAAACTTAATGTAATCATGAGATATTCACAAAAATAGGACTGATATGAGATAAAACATCAACTAGTTGCTTGCAATCTAATTCAATAATTATATTTTGCGACTTTATAAGATCAATCTATTTTAGAGCAAGAAGATGTACAATAACTTTCGCGTCATCAATTAGATAACTAACAAGCAAATGCTGCAAACCTTTTGAAATTAAAAAAAAGGTTTTCTACCTTGTCATTGATAACCGCATAAATCATCTTTGTACACTACTAAAAAAAAGTGAAATTAGTGAGGTACATAACTTCTCGCTAAATCATTAAAATTCAATAGCTAATTAAAACAAATCCTTTCTTAATGTATCCCTAAGCACTTTAATTATACTACTAAATAAATTAAAAGTAGTGAATTGGTTTAGTAATAGAATAATTTTAAAACAATGAATTTGGATTCTTAATTATAAAAGGCTAATTAAGATAAGGATACTCAATAACTAATTAAATGATTTTTGTCTTTTATTCAAACAGAAGCCTAAGGATGAAGTTAGAAAGCCAACCAAAAATTAACAAGTGAGGAGTGTAAATTGATGTATTAGGTTGTAATGCCATTTGTTTGATTTTGTATGTGAACCATAATTTCCATGATCAATTGCTCGCGAAAGTAGCACGTGTAACAAAAAAAAAAAAAGAAAAATCCGCGGACACCCGTTATACGAGTAGAGACTAGTCAAAGTCTACACAAATATTCTTTTATTTTTGGAGCAAGTAAAGACATATATCCTATTAGTTCAATTTGAATGAATGAACAAACTTGGTCGCCATGTTTAGCAACATCAGCAAGAAATTACTTAGAATTCTTAATTATAAAAGGCAAATCAACTCAATTCATATAACATGAATAAGCATAAATTATCATACATTTAGCACATCCTATTCTCGATCAATAAGAAGTGTGAGTGCTTTCAGCTTTTTCAACATTGAAAAATCTTTTATCATCAATTTCTGACACAAATTTTATAGTAAACACTTCAGTTCCGCTTGATCTTGAGATCAGTTTGAATTGCAGAAGCAAGATTGCCACCAATAAGGGCACGAATAGTAGCTCATTATGCTCTAAAGTTAAATTTTAGTTGTGTCTATTTTTGGTGGAAACGTGAAGACAAGTAAAAGTGCAGCGCCTGGTGGACCTGTGGCCACCATGTTGCTGCGTCCAAGCATTTCTCTTCACCTCACAAAGTGCGGTCTGGTTAGTTTAGATACTTTGTGGTTATATTGTAGTTTAGTTGACAATACGAATTAAATTTTAATCTTGTAGCATACATCTTTGGAAAGTTATGAAAAACTTTAGTGTTGAAGTCTTGAATTGTAGATTAGTCTTATAGTAAACACAAAGAATCAAAGTTTATAAAAATAATTGGATTCTGAGCAAGGAATCAATGGCTCTAGTTAGTGTGAGAAAAAAAATATCTTGCTGCCATTTTAATTAATCCTTTCAAATTATAATATGTTACCATGTTAGTAGGTGTTGAAAGTGTTTTTACTTTTTTCTTTTTTGGTGAAAAAAGTTTGTATTATGATAAATGTATAATATCTTTTTATATATAAATTAGAATAATTATTTTGAATGAGAATATTTTTAACTACTATTTTTTAACGAAAGTATTTTTAGATTGTTTTTAATTAAAATATTTAATTTAAATACATTGTATGTGTAAATTTGTTTTTACACACATATCCAATGAAAATTTACTCTAGCTTCACGTTATCTTGTTTAGTAATATGATGTGTTAGGGTGAATTTCTATCAGATATTTTTGTAAAAAAATTATACTGAAAGTGCATGTAAATTTAATTTTTTAATTAATCTATTCAAATTATAATATGCTGGCATGTAAGTAGGACTAGGAGTGACTAGGAGTCAAGAGTGGGTAACTTTGTTTTGTGAAGAAGTGTGTACTTCTGATAAATGTATAATTGCACACATAACATCCCAAAAGTTCTAAGATGTAGCAATATCTCAAAAAGTTGTAGCAATCCTATCCAAAAAGTTGTAGTATAAAGTTTAAGTTGTAACAACTCCGTGTGTTAACCATTTATGATGCATATTCGAAATTACAAGCGGATGGCTAACCAAATTTAAAGAATAATAAAAGTGTTGAATACAAGAAAGTACTAGAAAAATGTTTTATTTTAACAAAAACTGATCTATTGAAAAAAAAATCTAGATTCAGAATCAATTAATTTTGGATAGGAAATGTATTATCTCCCTTCACTATCCGATATTATAATGGTTATTTGTATTACTAAAGGCTAACTTCTTAATGTTACTTTTTTTTTATTTGTCTATCTTCGGTGATTTATAAAATAAACTGGAATAAGAAACAATAAAAAATAATTATAAAATTGTAACGGTCTTAAGCCATCAACAAAAGAATTAGAAAACAATAAAACAAATTGAGTCGGTAAAGGCTAAAGCTATGCTGGGAAATAGGCCTTGGCAACGTAGTATGCAAATTAGGGCTAGAACTTCCTGCACTCTTACTATTGTTTCTTGTATTTTTCATTGTATTTTCAAAAAGTTCATTATAGAATTCCAGAATGAACTTTTTGGAAATACAATGAGAAGTGCTGGAAACAATAGTAGAAGTTCAGTAAGCAACACCAACGAATCAAACTATGTAAATGCTATAACACCTGCGTAAGAGGAGAATGCATGATGAGAAGACATCTTGGCGTGTACAACAACATTGTCCAGAGTATCAAGGAGCAAAGAAACACTATAAATTGTATTATTTTACAACGCAACTCTATGTTTTTGTAGTTTGTTGTTTCCTTTTTTGATGAAAAAAGTTTAAATGAGTTGAATCTAACTCATTAAGGTTAGGACATGTCTCAAACCTCATTGAACGCTTACATCAACTACATCAGCAAGTAGAACACAATATTTGAGGAGAAAAGCATTGGTTCCACTTTGGTATCATGGAGTAGCCTTTCTAGCACTGATTGGTTCTATTTGAAGCTTCTCTTTCTAGCACCGATTTTCTTTCTGGAAATGGTGGGGTCGTTTTCATTTTTATGTAAAGATGACTTTTTTGTTGGGACCCAATTAAGAACAAAATGAAGGTATTGATTGGGTTGGAGAGAATAGGTGCTTTTGAGGTGTTTGTATGGTAAAGAATAAAAATGAGGCTTGTTTCTTGTTTGTTACTTTCTTTACCTTACAAAAAAATTGTGGTGGCTAAAGACATACTAGAGATTATGTTATTCTACAACGATTTAATGCGAGCGCAAAAACTAAACTGCGATTTTCTTTACAAAGAGAAAATCAAGGAATTTCATTGATAGTAGTGTTGTAGATACAAATAGGAATGGTATGAAAAACTGCGAGTCTGGCATGATGCATTGCAGACTTTGCAAGCTCATGAGCTGCAATTTGCTTGTCTCTTAACAAAATTAACTTTATAGTTTTGGTATTGTGCAAGGATGTATTTACATTGAAGAATAATTGCACCAAGGTTTGTATTATCCGGTTGGGAACTATTGTTTCTATCCACAATGGCTTTGAAGTTCAACTCAAACAAAACATGTGTCATGCCATAATTCGCCATCCACTGCAATGCTTTGAGCAGGCCAAGAGCTTCTCCTTAAAATATTACCACTCTAGGTTGATCCCAATCCGACACGGCTAACACGAATGCCCCTTTCTCATCTTTGCAACAAGCGCCCCAGCTAGTCAGATCGGCTAATTCATGAAAAGCAGCGTCAAGATTATATTTCACAAAATTGGGTAGAGGCACGCTCCAAGTAATCTGATAGGCATCATGCTGGATTTGTGCCAATCCGCTAAGAACTGCATTGCCCAAGAGCTACTTTGTTGTGCTGAAAACTATTTGTTCTACCACAATTTGTCATTCCTGCTTCTCCAAAGGGACCAATGATTAGTGCTAAATAGGGCATGTTTGTGCTAGTCTAATCTCTTTAGAATAGCAAAGACAACGTCTTTGGTCGAGTGGGTTGTATCAAGGATCGGTCTTAGCTCATTAATTTGTCCCAATTTTTCCCAGGTTTCATGTGCAGAGATGCATCCAACGAAAAGATGTCAGGAAAATTCAAGACTAAAGTCACAATGGAGACAAAAGGAAGGGCAATCTATACCTTTCTCGCGAAGTCTAGTCCTAGTTGGAGCAATATAATATCTCTACAAATTCGCCAAGTGAGCATTTTGACTCTTGGAGGAGTTTTCATGTTCCAAATCTGCAACCAGTCCTCACTGACATGGTGTTGAGTGTCATCAATAGCTCCCTCCATAAGTGTCAAGATGCCAGTACCTTATGTCAATAGAGATGAAATTGTAGAGGGGTTTTTTTTAGTGAGATCTTCAGTTTGAGAGTTTAATTGTACATAAGGAAAGGTAGAAATTGAATTTCACTACATTTCTAATACATTTATTAAAAAATAGTTACCTTTAGCTAAATATGTAAAATATTATTGAATTTTAAATATTTAATTAATCCTAATAAAATAAGAAACTAAATAAAACAAAAATATTTTTAAAATTTGTTTTACTTGATAAGGGGTTATGTGTCCCTAAGTGCATTAGGAAAATGAGAGAGGATGGAGAGTGGAGGGGTAGAGGACGGAAAGGTGATCAAGGGAGGGGAGGTGATGAAACTACATTCTTTTTCACTAAATTCCCAAAGAATATGAATGTTAGTAACTTGTGGGGGATCTTCCGTAAATAGGGAGGGTTATAGATGTGTTCATATCTTCGCAGAGGAGCAAGAGTGGTCAACTGTATGGATTAAGATTTGGAGGATTTGAAAATGAAGATGAAATGGAGAAAGCTTTAAACAATATTCTTATTGGGGGTACAAGGATGATTATTAATAGAGCAAGGTATGATGAAGGGGGGGGGGGGGGGGGGG
>NC_016088.4:10714190-10727198 GCF_000004515.6 Glycine max | reverse complement strand
CTTCCAAGAAACAACAATGGAAGAGGTGGAAACAAAGTAACAATGTTCAAATCTCAAATAGCACCAACATTCAAGAAAGAAGGGTGCTCGTACGCTCAAGAAACAAATAATTCGATGAAAGCTTGGGTTGTCAAAAACCAGAGAAGGAGGGAAGTATTCCAGCATAGTGGGGCAAAAATTAGAATCGAAAGAACAAATTAGACATGGTTACAAAAGTGTTACATTAGAATTTTTAGCGTACAAGCCTATGCCCCCAATATAAGGGAGGCATTCTTCTTAAACTGGTTTTCATCAATAAGGATTAGATACCTGGGGGACAATTCGACTCTCATATCTAGCAGCAAGGAGGACAACTTGATGGAAGTAATAAAGAACAACAAAGAGTGGTTGGGTCAATGGTTTGAGTCCTTTTCAACTTGGCAATCACATTTGAGCTCAGAAAACAGACTCATTAGGGTAAGGATCTTTGGGGCACCATTAATGTTATGGAATGATCAAGGTTTTTCAAAGTTTACTGCTCTAGTGGGAAAACTCATCAAGATGACTGATGAAATGAATAATATGGACAATTTGGAGTTTGTAAAGGTTCTAATAAGGACCGCAATAATATCACCGATAATGTTGTTCCGAAAATTCAGTGATGAGTAGAGGATATTCAACGTAAAGATAGTTGAGGAGGGACCAATATGGGGCTATGGAAACTGTTGTTGCAAAGAGGGAGATTAAGAAACAAAGGACAATGTTTTAAACGAATATGTTGAAAGAGTATGGACGGGATCAAAGATGTCATAATGGTCTGGAGGTATGGAGAGCAGTGACAACATGCTTAGCTGGGAGGATGGTGTGGAACTAGTAGCCAACAAGTCACCGCCGGTGAAGGAAGCCGACAAGTTGGGGCAGTCAATAGTTACTTCCATAACAAAGAGGGTGAGGCATGTAGGACAAGGTGTCATTAATGCTGATGGATACTCTACTTTGGGGATACACACAAATGGTATTTATACTTTGACAGAAGAAGGCAGGTCTACTCTACCTGCCCACCAAAACAGGAAAGAAGTAGAGCCCTATGGAGGTGTTTACATATTAGGGACGGAAGTACACAAAGAATAGAAGAGGCAGGTGGAAGCATGGTCGAGGTGTTAGGTATGAAGCATGTGGAGGGAACAGAGAAGAAGGGGGAGCCATATACTTTTGATCATACAGAAGGAAAAAGGCATGGGGATGGAGCGGGGCATCAACAAGGTGGGAGACTTAGTAGTGTGTTGGTACAAGTTACGCCCAGCAGTATTAGGCATAATAACAAAAACAAACGAGGCTTGGAAATTGATGAAAACATGACCATATTAGAGGAGGTGTCTAGGCCGAAAGATATTGGGCCACTAACATTAAGTGGGGTAAAGGTTATTGAGACCGAAGAATTAAATTTGGGTCTGGGTGAAAATTCTCTCAGTATGTTAGGAGAAAATATAAACCATCAGGAAGAGCATGTTCATGTAATGGACTAAGAAGTAACAAAAAACTCTAAATGTGCATTTGTCAACCATGGTGAGGTGGAAATTAAAGAAAACAAACAAGTACAAGGTATTACGATCTCAATCAGGGGGAGGAAAACATAAAAGGCTGATAAACCCCACTATAACTACAGGGGCAAACATGTTATTTCATCTAGAAGGGGGTAGAGGAGTCAGGTGGAGCATATTGAAGTTGTAGAATGAAGTAATATGAAAGACCTGAAAAAAGATCCTGGTTGTGTACCTATTGAAGCCTATGTGGATCAAAATTATTGGCAGGTTCTACCAGATAAGGGAAATCAAAAGATATAGAGAAGACTGTGGTACGAGGATCATGTGGGAAGATCAGCAGGAACTTTAGGAAACCAACTAGATCACTCTCTGCTAGTTGCAAGAATAGAAGATTTAGGAGGAGGCTAGATCTATTATGGGTGAAGAATGAGTTAGAAAAGGCAGGGAAGTTATGGGATTTCGCTTGTAAACTTGGTGTTGGGTTTAAAGGAAGCAAATAGAAGTTTGTGGAAAAATTGATTCAATTGGAGGAAAGGGATAATAGGGCAGCAAAACACAAGGAGGGAAGGATGAAGAAGAAGGGTACAAAGAGTTGTCCATGAAGATTCTAGCCTATTATGTTAGAGGCTTAGGGAGTAGGGTAAAATGGAAGGTGGCCAAAGATCTTATCATAAGAGAGGACCTTAGTTTAGTGTGTTTGCAAGAAACAAAAATGAAAGAGCTGCAAAATAAAGTATGTGGAGCTGTATGGGGAGACCAACACGTGGAATGGAAACATAATCCTACATTGAATCATGCTAGAGAGGGTTATTGTGTTGTTGGGGTGAAGGAAAATTTGTAGTATCCGATTGAAGGATAGGGAAGGGATTTTTATTCTTGCAAGGAAAATGCAATGGAGATATAGACTTCACCAGCATTGTGAATGTATACTCTCCATGAGCATTAGAAGAAAAAATAATCTTATAGGAGAAGATCCTTCAATTAAAAAGATGTGTAGGTCAAGGGTTGTGGTGTGTTGTAGGTGACTTTAATGAAGTGAGAAAGAAGAAGAAGAATTGGGGAGATCAAACGGAAGCCAATATAGAGGTAATGAGATTGAGGAGTTTAACACTTTTATTGATAACATGGAATTATTTGACACACCATTGATGGGAAGGAGATTTACATGGGTGAGAGCTGAAGGGTGTGCTATAAGTAGAATTGGTAGGATAATGGTGTCCTTGCAGTAGTTACAAAAATGAATTAATGCTACATAACATGTCCTTGGTAGATAGATATTCGACCATTGTTCAATTATCCTAAAATATAAGACTTTAGATTGGGGCCCAAAGCCATTCAAAGTTTTTAATTTTTGGATAGATGATCCAAGGTTTATGGATTTTGTGAAGAAGAAATATGCATCTTTTGAGGTCCAAGGGTGCGGTGCTTTTGCATTTAAAGAAAAGCTAAAAAAGTTGAATGTGGAGATAGAAAAATGGGGCAAGGAGAAGTTTGGTGACCTAAAGGAAAATATGGGGATGTTGGTGAATTGTATCAACAATTTGGACATGAAGGAGGCGATTAAAGGTCTTTCTTTAGAGGTAGCTTGTGAAACAGAAGAGTTGATAAAAAAACTTTTGGCGTAATTAAAAAATACAAGAATCTATGCTATGCCAAAAGTCAAGAGTTAAGTGGCTTAGAGAGAGAGATGCAAACTCAAAATTTTTCCATGCTATGGTCCAAGGGAAAAAGATGAGTAATTGTATTAAAGGTTTGGAGGTCTCAAGAGAATGATGTGATGATCCCTTGAAGGTGAAGAATGTCATCAAGGATTTCTACCAAGAGAAATTCAAGAAAGATGGTGGGATGCATGTGTTGCTAGAAGGTGTGCGATTTAAGACTGTCAAGGAAGGAGATAATGGGCTACTTACACAACTGTTCTTGGAAGAAGAAATCAAGAGAGCAATATGGCATTGTGATGGGAGCAAAAGTCCAGGCCAGATGATTTGAACTTTAACATCCTCAAATATTGTTGGGAAGTGGTTAAAGTTGACATCCTTAGCGAACTCCATGAGTTCCACATGCATGGAAGATTGCCAATAGGTTTTAATGCCTCATTTCGTACTCTTATACCAAAGAAGGAGGATCCCATAGGGTTGGAAAAGTATAGACCAATTTCACTTATTGGTTGCTAGTATAAGATCTTATCGAAGTTGTTGGAAAAAAGGATGAGGAAGGTCATGGAGGGGATCGTAAATGCTAGACAAATGGATTTTTTAGGAGATGATGTGTAAAATATGAGTGCACAAGGGCAAGTGTACCTTACACAATAGTATCGAGAACTTAAAGTTCAGATATAGAACCCAAATGACTATTTGTATTCCCAAAATAATATATTTTGTCATAAGTAATTGAAGAAAGAGTTTAAAATTAAGATCTCATTATTGCATTCAATATGTTTTCCATGTCGATTCTTTAGCACATTCCATAACGGTTCTAAAATCGTCTTTGAAGCCACCGAACATGTTCCACGACGGTTTTTCACCATCTTAGTATGTCGGTTTCTACATAGGTTCTTTAGAAATCGTCTTAGATAATTTTATTTATTGTTTAAAAAATGTTAAAACATCAGTCACTACTACAATTTTTAGATTTAACATCGCACGGTTAACATCGGTTATTCACAAAACCGATGTTAACAAAAGCGCGGTGGCATTTTTGTAAATAAGTAGACTTAGTTAACATCGGTTTTTCCGAAACCGATGTTAACTACTTGATATTAACATCGGTTATTTAAATAACCGAAATAACCGATGTTACTATGGAGTAGTTAACATCGGTTTTGGAAAAACCGATGTTAATATCGAGTTGTTAACATCGGTTTCGGAAAAACCGATGTTATCGAGTTGATGTTTACATCGGTTTTAAGAAAACTGATGTTACCTAGTTGATGTTAACATCGAGTATTTTTGAAAAAATGATGTTGTTATCATTATATATTAAAAATTTGAAATTGCATAACCCGCGTGCTTGAACCCTATCGTTCTTCTTCTTTCTCCTTCTGCCTGAGTTCGTCTTTGTCGCAAACTGGCCTACACTTCCGTGACTACAACCACATTGTGGAGTTCGTCTTTGTGGAGTTCATCTCTGCCACTTATCGATTGAGGTACGTCCTTTCGTTTTAACATTAGGCGTTCCTCGATTTAACATTTGGTCACTTTCGCAGGTCGAAGAAAACTAGGAAAGGAAAGAGTCCCGGAAAGGGTGGGAATCGATTTTGGAAGTCCATTGTGGTTGGCCTTAAGACTCCCAGGGTGTTCTTCTTCTTTCTCCTTCTGCCTGAGTTTGTCTTTTTCGCAAACTGGCCCGCGCTTCCGTGACTGCAACCACATTGTGGAGTTCATCTTTGTGGAGTTTGTCTCTGCCACTTATCGATTGAGGTACGTCCTTTCGTTTTAACATTAGGCGTTCCTCGTTTTAACATTTGGTCACTTTCACAGCTCGAAGAAAAGTAGGAAAGGAAAGAGTCCTGGAAAGGGTGGGAATCGATTTTGGAAGTCCATTGTGGTTGGCTTTAAGACTCCCAGGGAAGCCATCGAAGGTATGTCTCTGTTGTCATGTTTCGAAACCAATTGCTTAACTTTGTATATATCATGTCTACTTTGCTACTCAGGTGATTTCTTCATCTTCTTTAGTCGCTGTCAAGGTTCGTTGTTGCTTGTGTTCTGTGTGCTGGTTAGTGATCAGTGCTGATTAGGAATATCTTTGACGACAATTGACAATTGGTGAGTATATGCATCTCTATTTGTGCTTCTTACCAAGATGAGAATATGCTTGTTGCTAATAATTAAAATATGTTGTGTTGTAGTTCCTTTGGGTATTTGTATTTTGAAGTAATGGATTTGAGTCATTTGATGTTGCGGGATGTATTTGTATTTTATTCGTTTGTATTTGCTCTTTAGTTCATGAAGTTGATGGTTTGAGTGTTCACCATTTGTTTGATTCGTGGTTTATTACTGGACGAGTTTGTTAAATAAAATAAAATAAAATCCGAATCATGAAATGAGCCCTGCAATTCACTCTTTATGTTGACATGTTTAAATGTTGTTAATGCGTGTTTGGTACATGTGAGGCCTGCAACAGAGCAAGTTCCATGCATGCTTTGAGTGTGTTTGGTACATGTGACTTGTTGGTTACTGGTTAAAACATGAGCTTACTTAGTATTAATGATTTTAGGACTGTGTGTTTGAAAGGATGATTGCTGATTTGGTTTTCACCTATAACCACTATTTTAGGAAGGCAAACTGTGTCCCACTTCACCCAAGGGATCTTGTTGGCCTCAAGGTGACCTCCCCATAGAAAATTTGTTTGAATAGAGACAATTTTTTGCACCACTTTTTTAGGGTTCCTAAAAAAAGATAGCAAATAGATGGGGAAAGCTGTTAAGACTGAATTAAGGAGAGTTATTCTGCCACCCATACAAAGACATCTTTGCTTCCATTTTGCAAGCTTGGCCTCAAAGTTCCTTATAATAGGCTGCCATACAGTCCAGCTTTTAGCCCTCACCCCTATTGGAATTCCAAGATAAGAGAAAGGAAATTCCAGTTGAGTACAATTGAGAAATTGAGCTGCATCCCTGCACCAGGCCTCTGATTTGCCTAGGCAGCCGAAATGGCTTTTAGAATAATTTATCTTAAGACCAGAAACCTTCTCAAAACACCTCAGGATACATTTTAAGACTCTAACATTATCCTGAGTGGCACAAATAACTAAAGCACAGTGAATTTGGGTAATTCTCTGTTGCCCTGTTGGCTTGTTGGGCATGGTCTACAGGTTCAATATTTACCTACCAACAAGACCTTGACAAAAATACTTTTTAGAACATTGAAAACTTAGTCAGATGAAACAACAACCATTGAGTACTTGCTTGCAGCAGTTTCATGTGTTCATACAACCAAACACATCCACGATTTAGTATCATACAATACAATTTAAAACAGATAATGCCTCACTTATCAATATAAAAAATTTAATAAATACCTTTTTCATCATAATCCTTTATGGGTTAATTACAGACCTTGCAAAATCATAATCCTTGCCCCCATAATGTTGAGCCTATAGTGAATGAAGTTACAGATAGAGAGAATTGAATTGAATTGAATGAAGTGGGTACGGTGGTAGAGGCACCTTATGATGAGGTAGTGAAGTGGGTACACGCGCAAGCTTCAGAAAGCATTCAGATACTTAGCGTGCATGATATTACCTTCCTTTTTTGTAGAACTTGTTCACAAAATTATCTTCTTTTCTAGCGTCGAAATTTCTATCCCATGTGGGACCCCTCTAAACTGGGTTGTGTTTGTTTTAGTGTTGGTTTCATGGGTTTACAGAACGGGGTTGTTCTTGTTGGCATGTGTGCTCTTTAGGCTTACCTGTGAGCTTCAGATATTGAGGTTTGAAGGGCTTCGCAAGCTTTTTGAAGGGTGTGGGTCTGATGCTAACATGATATTTAGAGAGCACGTGAGAATTAGGAGGCAATTGTGGATCATGAGTCATAGGTACAGGTTCTTTATAATTACTTGTTTGGTGACAATCACGATTAGCCAGTTGGGTTCTCTTTTGCTGGTTTTGGAATCCAAATCTGACACCACCTTCTTCAATTCTGGTGACCTTGTGGTAAAGTTATTGCTTCACTTCAATAAATATTATTGCTCTCTGAATTCTTACTTGATCAATCACAATAAATTATTAGGTATGCTTAGACCACTACATGTTCATGATTGTCCATGCAAAAACCACTATTTTACTAGGAATCTTGATTTTCCATAGCTCCTCAAAGCATTCCTCGAGACTGTCCACTGTTGCTTCCTCCCAAAACATTGAATAAACACTATTTGTAGAGTAGATACCCGACGGGTCTGCTGCCCAGTCCCAGCTATCAGACCCATAATTGTGAACAGGCTTACCTTCAACTTCAGAAAGAAAAGTGATAGCCATTCCAATTTTGCTGTCGAACAACGGTCTTCTCAAATTAAAATACCACTCCCATCCAGAGTTATTATGCTTCCCCATTTGTCCAATAAGTTGGTGTTTTTGAGAAGAGATCAAGTAGAGCCTAGGATACTTTTCAGCTAGTGACAAAAGGGTCTTTTAATGGAGGGGGAACATATGCCCCCATGTGAGACCAGATACGAATTTACGGCCCCAATTAAGACACGTTCTGCTAAGATAGAGGGTAAAGAGACAAAATTAGTTTGAATTTTACAACACTCCAAATTGGTAACGATAAAAAACCTATGTCCCCACAATCTTTTAGGCCAGATTAGAAGGGCACCAATTCATCATTAATGGACCCAACAACTTCAAATAGTTTGAATTTCTAAATTTTTTTCTTTAAGGTGGTATTTGGTTTTGAAGCTTAATTTGCTTTGGATGTTGACCAACCACTTTGTGGTCAAAGATGGAGCATTTCTGCTCAACACACTTATATGTTAAGGGCATAAGTTCATTAAAAAAAAAAGTAAATTTGGAAGCAAACGAACAATAACATAACACATCATTTATATTATGTTTCTACTCCATATATATTCTATTTTTAAATTTTATAAAAAAATATTTTAATTTTTTTCTTTTATGAATAATTAACACATCATTTATATTATGTTTCTCCTTAATCCTTATTATCATATTAAAGTTTGCAATCTAATTCAAAATCTATATTGTGAAAATTTTGTTCCTTGAGCCACGAAAATGCATGAAGGAGTCTTTTTGAGAATGAATGTTCCTTGATAGTCTCTAATGCATAAGCCCATCCCAAAGAGTTGCAATCGAAATGTTGCTGGTTAGCAGACTCATGAGCTTGGGCTGCTGCCCAAAGATCTTCCTGCAGTTGCTTTCTTTTCTGCTCCTTTTGTTGGGATAGTTGTCTTTGGATTGTGTCTTCCTCCAATTTGTTTAATTCAGATTCAATCCTTTTGACCTTTGTAAAGGTATCTCCAAAATGTTCTCTATTCCATCTCTTCAAGATGTGCTTCAATTTCTTGATTTTTTCTTTAAGGATGTATCCTCCCCACCCTGCTTGCTGATTGGATGTCCAGCAATGATGAACAGTTTCCTTGAATGACCTATCAAGTAACCAGCAATCCATGATCCTAAAAGGTTTTGGGCCCCAATCAATCTCCTTAGAACGAAGCACAATTGGACAATGATCCAAAAAATTCCTTGCAAGTGTAGCTTGAATGCTGCTGGGCCATCTAGCAAGCCATTCATGAGAAACTAGGAACCTGTCAAGTCTGCTTCTAGATGCGCCATTAGGTCTATACCAAGTAAACTTTTTGCCCAGCCAAGGAACCACCATAACCTTCAATTCATCTATCCACTCATTGAATTCGCTGATTCAGCTGTCCTCAAACAAGCTTTGAACATTGGTAAACCTTTCATCTAAGCTTCTTATGGAGTTAAAATCTCCCAAAATGCACCACAGCCATGCATCCATTGAATGTCTCAGCTGTTTTACTGTTTTTTTTGAACTGCAAAGATAATTTATATCAAAGTAGGAAAAGTAACAGAGGTACTACAAGATACATAGGATAATAAAATCCTGTAAGAACAGAAAAAACAACCCAACAACAAGCCACAACCCTGCCCTACAAGAAAAACATTAACTAAAAACTAGAGGCATTGCTGAGGACCAACAATGAAAAGGAACATTGAAGTCCCTTTCCCACCCTTTCATCCAAGTCCACATAAGGAAAAGAGTACTATCTGCCAGCTTAGAGATATCAAAAGACTGATTATGAAATATCATTTCATTTCTGAGCTTCCAAATTTTCCATCTTCTGTTAGAAGCCATTGATCCTGCTGTAGAGTAATGCTGAAGGAAATTATTCATTGGCCTACAGTGGATGACCCTGACTTCCTTCACCCAAGAAAAGAATTCCCACCACAAAGGCAGGACTTTAACACAAGTGAAGAACAAATGAGAGGCAGACTCAGGTTGGCTATGGCAGAATGGGCAAAGGTCACTGTCAATTTGGATTTGTCTCTTAGCTAGGTTATCCTTAGTAGGAAGTCTATCCCATAACAATCTCCAGGAAAAAGATAAAGCTCTAGGGGGGATTTTAATCTCCCAAAGTTAATGGAAGCCCAGGTGCTGGCCTTCATAAGGCTGCTCAGCTTTAATGGCTTGGTAAGCAGATTTAGTAGAAAAAATCCCATTAGCTTCAGCTCTCCAAACCCAGGTGTCCTTCAGGTTGGTATTTAGCCTGATTGCTGAAATTTGATCAATAAATTTTAAAGCTATCTCCATCTCATTATCAAATAAATATCTTCTCCAAGAAAGATTCCAATCCCATCCATTTTCAGAGAAAGATCCCACATCTGCCACCTTGTGATTTCTTTAGGAAGAAATTATGTATAATTCTGGAAATAGGTCTTTGAGGGGAATCCCCTCATCAACCCAAGAATCTTCCCAGAAAAGAATCTGATCACCCCTACCCACCTTCTAGCAAATTTGATTAGAAGCAGTAGTCATGCTCTGGTGTTGGTTAATGGCCTTTAGGTTAGCCCACCAAGGAGAGAAGTAATGCTTTTGAGGCCCCTAATCCAGTCCCCTCCAACCTTTGTATTTAGAAACCAAGATCCTATTCCAAAGATGGTCTGGTTGGTGAAACATCATCCATTTCCATTTGATTAAAAGAGCATTATTAAGGATCTTAATGTCTTTGATCCCTAAACCTCCCATATCTCTAGAAGCACAACATTGACTCCAAGATATCCAAGCAATCTTCTTCCCTTCTCGATTACCACCCCAAAGAAATTGCCTTTGGATGGCAGATAACCTATTGATCACTGCTGAGGGGGCCCTGAAAAAAGACAAATAAAACAGAGGTAATGTTGTTAGGACAACATTGATAAGAGTGATTCTGCCAGTCATAGAGATGCTTCTTTGATTCCACTTGCTCAGTTTAGCCTTAAACTTCCTTATTATCGGTTCCCAAACCACCTTTCTTTTTGGATTGACTCCAATTGGAATTCCTAAATAACAAAAAGGAAGCTGGAGCAGAGCACAGTTAAGGTAGGCAGCAACAGAGATGCACCAGTCCTCAGGTTGACCTATAGCTCCAAATTGACTCTTTGAAAAATTGATCCTCAAACCAAAGACCATCTCAAAGCTTCTGAGAATGACCTTCACAACTTTGACATTCTCCATGGAGGCTTTTCCAAAAAATATAGTATCATCAACATATTGAAGAACATCTACAGACACCTTGTTATTCCCCACCAAGAAACTTCTAAAGCAGTTTTTTGAGATTGCTTCCCTCATCAGACCTGTCATGCCTTCAGCCACTAAATCAGTTGTTTTACTGTATCCCACATAATTCTTTTATTGTGTATGTCACATGGAGAATAAATAGTAACAAGGGTGACCAGTTGATCTTCTTGGACCCATTCCCCAACCATTGATTTTCCTCTGCAATCTAAATGAATTATCATTCCACAAACATCGTATGCCACCTGCTGAGTTAATAGCTGGCAGAAATTCCCAACTTACATCTACATGTCCCCACAAAGCCTGACACATAGCTTTGTCAACCAATTCTTTCTTTGTTTCTTGAAGACAAATCATATCCACATCCTCCTGCTTAACCAATCTCCTTATTGCTCCCCATTTTACACCCCTCCCTAGGCCTCTAACATTATAGGAGATTATATTCATTGATTTGTGTTGCTGTCATCCCTTCTGTTTGCTTCTACTTTGTCCCTTTCCTCCATTTGCTGGAATTTTTGAATGATTGCCTCCTTGCTTCCCCCTCTAGTGAGACCCAATTGTTTGGCCATACTCCATAACCGAGTTGCCTCAAGAGTATACTGGTTATCAGACTCTGGGATTGCCTCTAAGACTCCATTGCTGACATGTGGCTGAGGAGAAAGGTCCTGAATAACCTTATGCGTTTCCCCTTGCATTGTCGAGATATTTGTAAGCTGAGGTTGTGTGTTTCCAGTATGCAATGCAGCTCCTGCAATAAATGGAAGAAAGCCCAAATCTGATTTTTTGTTGCACCTTCTCTACCGGGAATAAACCTGCTAGGTATTTTCACCCCCCCTGCTTGTGGGTTAAGGCCCAATGTGGACTCTTAGGTTGCAAACATAGTAGGGTGGCAGAAAAGAGAACCACAACAGTGCATGCTAATAGAATATTAGATGATGCAATCTTCTTGTTATGGACATGGCTCACACATTTGGAGAAGGATTTCGGTATCCATTTCAACCAATGGTCATCCAATATCAGAGCAGGATTTTCTAATAGTATAGCATAGCATACTCAAGCAAACAATTGTATTATGTTTATTTTCCCAGCATTGGTTCAACTGCATAGGGACCAATCCTGAGTTGTCTACCGCATTTTCTAGTACCTCTGGTACTTAATTAATATATTAGTATTTTGGCTGATAAAAAAAAAAAAACAACGGTGCATGTGAACCACAATGAAGAGTTTGTCTTTCATTTAGTTTTAGTCGTGGAGAATGTCAACCAAATGAAAACTGTTTGGTACAAAGTTGAGTTGCTATAATTCTGCTATATACAAAAGAGTCTATATAATTGATAACTAGTTAGGAGTTACAGTTGTTTTAATGACTTATGGTGTGTGTGAACATTCGTACCTTTTGAGTTCACTTAAGTTGATATAAAGCTATAAAATTCTTGCTATTATTATTAGGATAAAATTTATTGTGCTTCTGTTGACTTTGAAATTAAACTGGTCGTGACATAAGCTCGATCGTTACCAGCAGTTATTGATATAGTTTTGAATTGGTCTTGAAAAGGATAGCACCACTGGTGTTACTTACATGATAGTTTTTAAAGAAGCTGCATGGAGAATCTCAATTTTAAATTTGCTAAACCCTAAATTATGCTGCCATACTATTTTCAGATTCCATTAGGAGCGATTTTAGCCATTGTTGATCCTGTGGTGATAGGCATTGTTGAGAAGCCAGAGGTCATTGCTGTTTCGAAATTAATTAAAAGTGGTCTTGCAATCATTGTTGGAAAGTGAATTGTGTTGAAGCCTCGAACTCAGGTATTTATATGTTTTATTCGAAAACTATTCTCAAATTGTTTGTGTATGCATTACTGGTATAGTTGTAGAACTATTTGATTTATACGCACCAGTTGTTTCTAAGTACAGGATAAATTGCAATGCCATGAAAGTAGTATTTATTGAATAATTTGGAAAGTAAATAAAAAATAATCAATTTGCAAGCCCAATACCATTGTTTGGTAGATAAATTGCTGTATTTGTTTGACTAACTTATCTAACATCTAATGAGTATCTGTCAATAGTCCTCCCCTAAAGCTATCTTTGAAATCCAGCTTGTGCTGTTGACACACACACAGAGCCACACAGCCACACACACACCCACATACACACACACAACCACACACACAAACACGCACACCCACAGACCCCCCCCCCCCCACATATTTTTTAAATTTCACTCACCCACAA